>NW_026000556.1:0-2490 GCF_001458135.2 Marmota marmota marmota | reverse complement strand
TCCTTCTGCCAGGATGTTCTGCCTCACCTTGGGGCCCAGGGCAATGAAGTTGGCCATCTATGGACTGAGTCCTTTGAAACCATGAGTGCCAAATAAACTTGTGCCCCTTTAATGGCTCTTGTCAGGACTCTGGGTCACAGTGATGAAAATGCTGATTAAAACAGCAGAGATTCAAACCTTTCTGCAAATCTCATCACCTGTGATGCTGGCCACTCACAGACTATACATGTGTATCTGGTAACTTAGAAAAGGCAAGCTATGGACTTTGTTATTGTTGTGATAAGGAGAAAAAAAACACGCATATCCTTTTAAAAACTGCTTCCAGCCGTCATTATAGAATGCACTCATGGAGCTAGAGGGCAACAACAACAAAAACAACAAATTCAGCAGAATAACATTGGTTGGAAACAGATGAGACTCTCTAGGACTGATGCTAAGGAAAGGCCAGACATATTGACCTGGGCAAAAAGGGTCTAAAGAAAAAAGCATGTGTCTGTTTTCTTTTGCATGGGAACAAAAGGGGAAAATGTGAGTCTCAGAGAGAAATAGAGGACAGATACAACTTCCGTGGTTGGGAAAACAAGAGAGAATCTCCTGATGATGGCAATAAAGCTTTGGGGATACTCTAAAGTCTAAGAACAAGCAACACTTTTTGAGATGAAGTGCCTAATATGCTACCATGGCTTTACTGATGACCATTTTTATATGTGAGCTGACTTGTGAATGTTCATAAAGGAGACAAGTTTCATGTCTGTATTGCCATGAAAATAAAAAAAAAATCAGACATTTCATGAAAACACCATCGTGAAAACCTAGATTGCATCAGGGATTTTCAGAAATCTCATTGAAAACTGGTATTTCACAGATTAGGGAATTATGGTTGGATCATATCAATGTTTCCTGGAATGTAGGGGACAGCTGGTATCTGAAAGGGCCCCATCTGGCATCAGTATGATGTGTACAACTCACTGCCCCAGGAGTTTATGTAGATGAGTGAAAGAGGTAAGAAGAAGATATTAAAGATGATGGGCACTGGGGAACCTGAGGACTCCTACCATTTCCAAAGACATCTGCTGCTCCTTAGTTTCATGGTATTGGAACCATCTGAAAAGGTGTGTTTAATGTTGTTAGAATTACTATTTATTCCAAGAAAAGCACCAACTCTAGGATTTATGTAAAAAAAAAATCTCTCCAATATAAAAAGGTCAATGGACCAGATTGATATGGGGCCTACCAGTTCAGGAAACCTGCCATACACATGAGTTGAAGGTTTCCCTTCCCTTCCCAGCACTCCCTTCCCCTTCCCTTTTCTTCCTTTTCTTAAAATTGTTTTTGGCTCTGTGGATGTAACCCAGGAATTATGAACCACTGAGCCATGTCCCAGGCCTTTTTATTTTATTTTATTTTATTTTTGAGACAGGTTTCTCAGGACCTGGCTTTGAACTTGCAATACTCCTGCCTCAGCATCCTGAGCCACAGTTGAAGTTTTATTGTTTTATAAAACTAATGAAAATGGTATTTAAGTCAGTTCTTTTTCTTAACACAAATCTGAAATATTTCGGTTTCCCCCCTCTTCAGGTGTGGTCTCATCCAACAATCCAACAGTGAGATCCATTTATCAGATCCCTATTTCAGGACATATATGGCAATACTTGACAATCTCAGAAACCACATTCTGTGCATTATGAATAGTGCTCTTTTCTCCTCAAAGACACCAAGCAGTCATCTTCTAGGGTAGGTTCCCATGAACTACTTTCTGATATTCCAAATATACCTTTCGTAGTTAACCTCCACTGCGTGGTAACAACTTTTAGTAAAAGAGCTCTGGAAAGAGAGATCTCCATCTCCCCTGATTGCTCACCTGCACATCTAAAGCATGCAGTACTCTGATGGAGAGAGAAGAAATCGGAGAAGGTATAGCACAGATGAATTTCTCTATTTGTTAGTACTACAGGGTGACTAACCATGATATTCTCCTGCCATTTTCATATCTATTAACAATCCTCATTATAATGAAGATAATGGAGTAGACAGAGCATGATTAATTTCACTCATTCTCAATCAGCTGGTGACACGAAAGAGCAAAACGTTCAGACCCACTTTTGTAAATATGTAGAGATCCTTAAAAAAACACTCTGAAAATATTATTTTTAATTAAGAAATGTTCCAAAAATACAGAAAAACAGAAAGATTGCTATACCAGATACCCCTACCCACCAGCGAGATGTACCAAATACTACCATAGTGCCACCCTTGTTCTCTCTTTCTTCAGATTTTTAAAGAAAAGCCCAAAACATTCTTGTGTAACTAAATTATTTGAAACTGAAAAAGTTTCCATGTTTGGTTCAGAATTTTATATTTGTATAATTGCTATTGTCCAAAATCTTTAGGGCTCTCGTAAGTAATGAACTGGCAAGATTCAATAAAGCATAAACTATGAAAAACAAATATTTAACACTGTTTTGAACTTCACTGGAATTTAAACTTTCT
>NW_026000555.1:0-2490 GCF_001458135.2 Marmota marmota marmota | reverse complement strand
GGAGGGGAGGGGAGGGGAGGGGGGATAGTAGAGGATAGGAAAGGCAGCAGAATACAACAGACACTAGTATGGCAACATGTAAATCAATGGATGTGTATATGATATGATTCTGCAATCTGTATACGGGGTAAAAATGGGAGTTCATAACCCACTTGAATCAAAGTGTGAAATATTATATATCAAGAACTATGTAATGTTTTGAACAACCAACAATAAAAAATTAAAAAAAATTAACCATTATTTTTTGTGATTAAATTGTTCCCTAGAGTTACTGTGGAACAGATATAATCAAGTTTCAGCCAAAAAAAAAATACTCAAATGCTAAAGTGTGCTGTCCATCAATGACATGTAGTTAACAGTATTGTACTGTATGCTTAAAAATGAAAAAAAAAAAAAGAAAGAACAAAAAGACACCATCTTTTATGCTCATGAGAAATTATCTTTAATAACAAGAAAATATCATGAGTTGTCACTTTAAAAATATTTATAATTTTCCTGGCACCTTAAAAAACATTTTTAGATTGTTTTATTTAAATATTGATATGACTTCCATGAGTAGATAATTAAGATTCCTAAGGTGAAAAAAGTCTTCCCTGCATTTATATTCTTAGATGTATCACTTACTATTTCCACTTACATAAAAATTACTATCACATGATTCCATTGGCACATGTTACAGTATCAATAGGTTCATAAGCCTCAGCAAAACAGAATTTTGCAGGATATCAAAACTATGATAATTACCTTGCTTGTTCTTAATTTGCATATTATAGAAATTTTAGATTTTTTTTGCTGGCTAATTAACACACTTTCATTTACTCATATCTACATTAATTCTCTTTTAATCACAATATTATTGTGGATTATGAATGATCAACTGATGTTTCTAAAAATGCATTCATTGATCCTTTATGGTTTCCAGATAGGTCATTCTCTTGATAAGAAAGAAAATATGACTCTTCATTCTAACATAATTTTTAAAATGTTTTGCAGTGTGGAAAAAATATCAAAATTGATTTTTTGCAAGATAATAGTATATTTTAAAATATATGTAGTAAATAATAAAATTATACTATATTGGCTTTTCAAATAATTTAATATGATCTTGAGAAATATTTCTTTTTAGCATTTTGTTCTGATTAAAAAAATATTTATCTTAGGAAATGTAAAAGTTTCAGGAAGACACCACCAGAAAACAAAAATCCCCCCATTACAGTCAAATATAGAATCCAGTTTATATTTTTTATATATAATTTTAGCCCTTGTTCTACTTTTGTTTTTATATATACATATGATAAAAATAAATTTTATAAATTTGTATAATGTGTAATGATTATATATTTACTCCTTAAATTTGATATTAAATATTTCCCCCCCTACATTTTGGCACATGTGATTATTTCTGAGAAAATACCCACTGACCCCCAGGTTGCCCATACTCTGAGGACTGCAGAAAGGATTATGTTATTGAAAAGCCAGAAGTGGAGTCACCTTTCCCTGTAGGGACTCAAAGGGTCAGTGGTTGGGAGAAAAGGACATCATCCAAACAGGGTAACTATTTTGCCAATGGTAGCTTCCACCATGTGACCAGCACACTGGTTTCATTAAAGAGGTTCTTGGAATAAAAGTTAGCTAGTGAGATCAAATAAACACACAGACTCAGTTACCTTTTTCTATGACCAGGTCCGAGACGGCTCTCCCTCTGACTCACACCTCGAATCACCTGGTAGGGCAGCAGGGATTACTCAGGGCTGGCAGGAGAGAGAGAGAGAGCACACCAGGGAGTGTCCTTTTATTGGGGAACAAGAAATTCAGGGGAGATTTCCATCCAGTGAAGGTTGAGGGGGGCAGCACTCCAAGGTCAGGGTCAGTGATTGGCCCCAGGGTCAGTGGTCAAGTCACACCCCCACAAGGACAGGCTCTCACACCAGGAGAGGGTTGGGAAAGCTCCGACACAGTTTAGCCAGAGCGCCTCACACCCAAACCGAGAGTTGCCCAGTCACGTGTGAGAATGGCTCCCCACAGGTAGCATGGTTGTTCCTCTTTATTTCTTTACCTTGTTATTTTGCAACTTATCCACTTTCAGAGCTAGCACATAACCTAGCTTAGCCCCTTCAATGAAACAGTCTTCTTCTTAGGCCTTGTAAACATCATAAAATGATTTTAATTGGATCTTCATGCATTAACCTAAGCATTTTAACATAGAATATGACTTTTGGAAGAATAGTAAAACATTGATTGGCTGGTTATAAATGGAACTTTAATGACCACAGCAGTGTTGTAATTCCAGGAGCAGTGTGATTTAGTAAAAGTTAGTACTTATTTCCCATGCACATTGAGACAAATAGTTTAATTATAGTCAGTTTCCTCCTCTGTAAAATATTAATGTCAACTTTGTAGAATTCACTTTTAAAAATTAGAAAAATTGGCCAGGCATGGTTGTTCACAACTATAATCCCAGCAATTTAGGAGGCTGAGGCAGGAGAATAA
>NW_026000554.1:0-2490 GCF_001458135.2 Marmota marmota marmota | reverse complement strand
GAAGTTCTTCTGGTGAAATGAGCAGAGATAATGATGTAATTGTGATATTCAGAATATATGTTTAAAATTGTTTATGTACCACATTTAAAAGTTTAATATTATGTGAACTCTATCTTTAGTTAAATAAATAAATATATGCATGCTTATATACACATTCTACATAAAAATCACATCTGGGTTACAATATCTTTAAATTTTGTTTGATAACACTTTCATTATATGTGTATACACATTATATATCTCACACTACATTTTTCAAAAATGCATCCTCACTGAATTTTTGTCTACAAATAAATGTGGAAATAAATAATGAGTGATTTTTCTCTACTTATAAATAATTTTATAAATTCTAATCTATTTAAATTAACTGACATATAGTCATCTGATACTTGGTAAGGCACAAAAGACATACTTTTTTTCTTTTTGAGAAAGTATAGCCTTTATAATGAATGGTTTTGAGAAAACTGGATGTCTTTATATAGAAGAATGAAACTAGATTTTTCTTTCTCATCATGCACAAATATCAATTCAAAACAGAACAAAGACATAGGGTTTAACAGAACTTTATTCTAGGTATTTCTAGAAAATATAGGGCCAATACTCCAACATATAGGTAAAAGCAATGTCTTCCTCATGAGGAATCCTGCAGCTCACAAAATAATTCAAGAATTAATAAATGGGAAGGTATCAAATTAGAAAACTTCTGTACAGCAAGGGAAACCAGATCATAAATAGAGAGCCTTTAAATTAGGATAATTTTTCTTATAATTTTCTGACAGAGGAATAATATTCAGAATATATGAAAAACTCAGGGCTGGGGCTGTGACTCAGTGGTAGAGTGCTCATCTGGCATGTGTGAGGCCCTGGGTTCAATTCTCAGCACCACACAAAAATAAATAAATAAAATAAAGGCATTGTGTCCAACTACAGTTAGATAAATGAATATTTTTTTAAAAAAGAACTCAAAAAACAGTATCAAAACCAAATAACCTAATAAATAAATAGGCAAATTTACTGAATAGACATTTCTCAAAAGAAGAAATGTAAATATGAAAAATAAGTTAAAAATTGGCATTTTAAAAAAATCTTTATTTTTTAGGTGTAGTTGGACACAATTCCTTTATTTTATTTGTTTATTTATTTATTTATTTTTATTTATTTATTTATTTTTATGTGGTGCTGAGGATCCAACTCAGGGACTCGCATGTGCTAGGTGAGCACTCTACCCCTGAGTTACAACTCCAGCCCCCCAAAATATTGGCATTGTAACCCATGAGAAAATGCAAATCAAAACTATACTGAGATTTCTTCTCACTCTACTGAGAATGTCAATTAACAAGAATAAAATGACAAAAAGTGTAGACAGGAATATGGAGAAAAAGGAATTTTTGTATACTGGTTATAGTATTGTAACTTTGTACCAATATGAAAATCTGTATGGAGTTTTTTAAAAAGACTAGAAATGGAATCATCAGATGAGTCAACTATAGCACTCCTCAGTATTTATCCCCAAAATATGAAGTCACCATACTACACTGTTGCATGATAGACATTTTTATAGCAACACAATTCACAATATGCAATTTATGTAATCAACCTATGTTCCCAAAAATAGATGAATTAATAAAATGTGAAAAATATGTTCAATGAAGTTTTCTTAAGCTATAAACAAGTTCCCAGAGCAGACCAAAAATATGTAATTTTCAGGAAAATGGATGGAGCTAAAGTGCATCATGCTAAACAAAATAAGACACTCTCAGAAACTATCAAGGGCCATATGTTTTCTCTATGAAAGTTGGAGAGAAAACAGGAAGGAAACATAAAAAGGAAAAATTAGGTTTCTAGTATTGAAGAACGAATTTTGGGGGAAGTTGAAAGAAAGAAAAAGGGGAGATTCTGGGGAAGAAAAGTCATCAAATTTGTTATGTGCTTGTATGAATATGTCAAAATGAGTACTACTATTATGTATAATTATAATGAAAAAATAAAAATTTTAAAAACATAATACTGAGTCTTTTCATTATGAAGATAATATTGCTTTCAAACTAGTCATGAAATTATCAACATTTAGGTAAAATTTTATGGAGTTTAATTATTCAAAATATAGATATAAAAATAAAATGGCACTGAATTATTTTCAGGAGTATTAGTTGAATTTTTTTTTGTTTGTTTTGTATTGCTGCAGTTCAAACTGAGGGACTCATGTACAAAAGGCAAACACTCCACTACTGATCTACTTCCTCTGTCTAAATCTGTCCAAATATCCTCTATCTTAAAAGCATCAAACATTCATTATTTAGGAAAAAAAAACAATGAAATGTTTGTAATATTGTCATGTCTGTATGTTTACTTCTTTTTTTTATAAGAGAGGGAGAGAGAGAATTTTTTTTATATTTATTTTTCAGTTTTTGGCAAACACAACATCTTTGTTTGTGTGTGGTGCTGAGTATTGCACCCGGGCCGCACGCATGCCAGGCGAGGATGCTACCA
>NW_026000553.1:0-2490 GCF_001458135.2 Marmota marmota marmota | reverse complement strand
CCTCCTTCTTCTTCTTCTTCTTCTTCTTCTGTTTTTTTTGATACTGAGCCATATCCCCAGTTTGTTTTTTAAAAAATAGTACCTTTAATGTCAGTGGCATTTTTATTTATCTATTTATCTATCTATTTATTTATTTATTTTAGTTGTAGATGGACACAGTACTTTTATTTTATTTATTTATTTGTATGTGGTGCTAAGGATCGAACCCAGTGCCTACACATGCTAGGCAAGTGCTCTACCACTGAGCTATAGCCCCAGCACCTGCCCCCACCCCACCGGGTCTGTTTTTTAATTTTAAATTTTGAGAGAGGGTTTTGCTAAATTGCGTAGGGCTTCATTAAATTGCTGAGGCTGGCTTTGAACGTGCAATCCTCTGCCTCAGCCTTCTGAGCTGCTGGGATTACAGGTGTGAGCCACTGGGATTACAGGTGTGAGCCACTGCATCTGGCTTGATCTTTTTTTTTGTTATATATTTCTCAATCTTATTTTTGTATGAGGGAAATTAAATGTGATATAAGTTACAAATACTTTTTTTCCTGATTTGTTGTTGAGTTGCTCATGAAGGTGATTATTAGGCAGGATTTTTTTCTGTAGTCAAATTTGGCCATCTTTTATGTTATCACTTCTGTGTTATTGTTGTGTTTTTCCATCATGCACTTTGTAGCATACTTAGAAGGATCTTCTGCACTTCAAGATTCTTCAAAAAGTGTTTGAATAAAAAATAAATAAAAAATTCTCTGAACAGTGGATTGACTCTAGTCCACCAGATTTAGGGTCCTGAATGAGGCTAAGGGTGGGCCTGAACCTTTGACTCTGTGGACATCAGATACTGCTGCTCCTGTGTAGAGGGATGGAGTCTAATTCACAGTGCTTGGTCCAGAGCTTGCCCACAGAAGAGTTCAAGGGCAATTATTGAAGGAAACAGCCTCAAACTAGCTGGTTCCTCCACATACACATACAAATGGCATCGTGTGGGTCATCTTCAGGCCTAGTAATCTGGTTTCCTATGTGATTTATCCATGTTCAAGTAAGACAAGGCCAGAAGATGTGCACATTTGGCCTTCATACTTAATATTTAAAGCCACGGACTCTTTTCTTCCTAATGTTCCTATCTGGTTACTGGCATTTGGGGAAAAGCTGGGCCACCGAAGTTGAGATGACGCTAAACTTGTTGTTGGTTGAGTGACCAGAATGTTTAAGTAGGTGAAAAATAAACAATGAACATACATTCACCTCAAGATGTGGATGGGGAAATGATTCTGGAACTCGTGGCTGGTCTGCTTTGGGGTTATGCCCTTGCTGTTTTTGTTTGTAACTTGGGCTAAGAAGAAGAGATGAAGAGGAGAGATGAGGGGTGAGGTCACAGGAAATCCACACTGTGTCCGCCCTTAGCCCAGCTGAGGACCCAGCTTTCCTCAAGGCCCTCTCCTTAGGGTGTCAGCTCCCCTCCTCAGGGCAGCAGAAAGAGGCTTTCTTCACCCTCTCAGTCCCCTTTTTCCTCCTGTTCTACTCCCCTTCAGAAATTCCAGCACCATAGGTTCACCCTAATCTGCCAAAAGCAGCTGAAAAACAGGGCAAATAGAAGGATTCAGGCAAAGGAGGTCTTTGAGCCCCAGTTCTGCCGGGAGAAGGCACCCTGTTCACTTTCCCGTGTAGACCTGCAGATCACATCTGCATGGGACTGAATGAAAGGGCCCACGACAGCCTTTACACGACCTTTATGGGCTTCAAGGGGATTATTCACACTGTGAAGTGGATAGTGTCTCTCTTTGGGATACATGAGTGTGTTTGGGAGTGTTTGAGGTTAGGGTCCACCAACTCAAGACAGCAAGGAGAGGAAGGGCCAGAGTGGGGCCCTGGGGCTGGGACCAAAGCAGCACCTGGTATCGGAAACCCGATGGTGGGGTGGTTACAAGGGACCAAGAGATAAGAACTGGTCGCCAAAACTCATCTGGGGATCTGCGGTGTGGAGGTAGCAGGGGGCCTCCCTTGCTACAGGGGTTTTCCGAAGCCGAGATTCTCAAGGGATTCTTTCCAGGGCCCCAGCACGCAGTCGGGAAGGGCTGAGCAGGGCGCGGTCGCCACAGCCCCTCAGCGCAGCAAGGGCTCCCGAGCCCGCCAGGGGGCAGCGCGGCGCCCGGGGCAGGGTACCGGCGCAGTAGAGCTTCGCCTTCACCTGTTCTACCCGCTGGAGGACCAGACCCCTACAGCTCCCAAGCCAGCGGGTCTGGGGGCACACCCGGGAATCTGTGTGCTCCCCAGGGCGCCGCCCAGGCTTCCAGAACCTGGGCTCCAGTCCCTGTCCCCGAAGCCATCCCCGAAGGACCCAGATCCCAGGTGTGCCTGCCCGTCTGCCGACTGTCCTTGCTTTGGGGCCGGGGGAGGTAGCACCCGGCAAGAAAGCATCTTTGTCTTCCTTTCCTTCCCGCCTCGCGCTCTCTCCAGGAAGCATTTTCCGATCCCCATTTTCTGGGCGCGGGTGGAGCTGGG
>NW_026000552.1:0-10320 GCF_001458135.2 Marmota marmota marmota | reverse complement strand
TTAAAAAAAAAAAAAAAAAAAAAACAAAAAAAAAAACTTACTCTAACACTAACACCAGGTCTAAACCTAGTCTTAACACTAAGTCTAACCCTAAACCTAATCAGTTTAGAGAACCATTGATCATAGAAGTTTTGAAATTGTAGAGTCTAGTGGGGCAAGCTTACAGATGAATCATGGGCAGTTTCAAAGAAATCTGAGAAAATAATTGGGGGAGCTATTTCAGTACATCCATATTTACCTGTTTTTTCCTAAAGTTTTCTCAGATAAATTTGTATTGCATGATTCAGCTTATTATTAATTTCAAAAGGAACAAACAAGAGAGTGCCCACAGGGAATTGATTGAGTGCATGAAGATTCAAGCAGTTAGCACCAACCTTATTTGATTTACAGCTCCATGTCCATTCACCCATGTAGGTCAAAATGAAGTGAATCTGTAAAATACAAATTGTTCCTGTCAGCAAAGAATTGAACCGAGAAGGCTGAAACCTGGGGAATATAGTAAGGCTAGGTAAAAATGTATCCTGCCCAGTATCAAACAAATTTGAACAAGACAATCTCTAACCCTAACACTAGATCTAACTCTAACCATACCTGTTTAGAGAACCTGTGATCATAGAATTCTCAAATTTGAGGAGCCTAGAGGGAAAAGCTAACAGATTAATCCTACCCAGTATCAAAGAAATCTGACCAAATGATTGGGGGAGGTAGTTAAGTACATGCATATTTTCCTGTTGTCTCCGAAAATGCTCTTGCATAGTGTTGTTTTTGCATGCTTCATCTTTGTAATACTTTCACAAGGATAAAACCAGAGCATCCTCACAGCGAACTGATTGAGTGTGTGAAGTTTCAAGCAGCTAGCAAAAATGCTCTTTGATTTCCAGCTCCATTTCCATGTACCCATATTGGTCAAAAGGAAGTGAAACCTTAAAATAAAAACTGAAATACTGACAGCAAACTAGTGAACCTAGAAGGCCCAAACATGAGTAACACAGTAAGGCTAGGTAAAAGATAAATCCTGCCTAGTATCAAAGAAAGTTGAACAAAACTACTGTAAACCTAACACTAGATCTATCCTTAATCCTAACCCTACAGCTCACCCTAGCCTGTTTAGAGAAGCTTTGATCATAGAAGTCCCAAACTAAGGGAGCATAGTGGGGCCAGCTAACAGATGAATCCTGCACAATATCCAAGAAATCTGAGCAAATATTTTGGGGAAGTGTTTCAGTACATGCATATTTCTTTGATTTCTCCAAAAGTGCTCTGGGATAAAATTGCTTTACATGTTTCAGCTGAGAACAACATTCACAAGGAACAAACCAGAGAGTGCCCACAGAGAACTGATTTAGTGTGTGCAGTTTCAAGCAGCTAGCACCAACTCTGTTTTATTTCAGGCTCTATTTCTCTTCAACAAAATAGTTCAAAATAAGGTGAAACCTTTAAATAAAAACTGTTCCTGACAGCGAACCACTGAATCAAGAAGGCCCAAACCAGGGAACATTGGAGGATAGGTAAAAGATGAATCCTGCTCAGTATCAATGATACATGAACAAAACTGATGCTAACGCTAACACTAGGTTTAAACCTAGCCCTTACCCTAACCCTAATCTGTTTAGAGAACATTTTATCACAGAAGTCCCAAATTAAGGGAGCCTAGTGGGGCAGGCTAACAAATGAATTAATGCAGTGTCAAAAACCTGACCAAATAATTTGGGGAGGTAGTTAAGAACATGTATATTTCCCTGTTGTCTCCAACAATACTTTTGGATAAAGATGTTTTGCATGCTTCAGCTTTGGGAAACTTTCACAAGGATAAAACCAGAGTACCCACATAGAACTGTATGAGTGTGTAAACTTTTAAGCAGCAAGCACCTAATATGTTTGATTTCAAGTTCCATTTCCTTTCCCCCATATAGGTCAAAATGAAGGAAACCTTAAAATACAAACTATTCCTGACAGGAAACCATTGAAGGGATAAGGCAGAAACCTGGGGGAAAATAGTAAGACTAGGTAAAAGATGAATTATGCCAAGTATCAAATGAATATGAACAAAACTCACTCTAACTCTAACACTAGATCTAACCCAACCCTAACCTAATTCTAGCCTGTTTAGAGTACCTATGATCATAGAAGTCCAAAAATTGGGGAGCCTAGTGGCACAACTTAACAGATGAATCTTGTGCAGTATCAAAGAAATTTGATGAAAAATTGGGGGAGGTATTTTAATACATTCATATTTCCTTGTTTTTTTCTTAAAGTGCTCATGGGTAAATTGTTTTTCATGCTTCAGCTTAAGGTACTTTCACAAAATAAATAAATAAATAAATAAATAAATAAATAAATAAAGAGTGCCCACAGAGACCTGATTGAGTGTGTGAAGTCATGCAGCTAGGAGCAACCCTGTTTGATTTTCAGCTCCATTGCATTCACAACTATTGGCCATAATGAAGTGAAACCTAAAAATTCAAACTGTTCCTGACCCTGAACCGTTGATCCTTGAATGCCCAAACTTGGGGAGCCTACTAAGGGTAGGTCAAGAATGAATCCTGTACAGAATCAAATTAATCCAACCAAAAAATTTTGAAGCTCTTTCAGTACATGGGAATCCTGCTTGCTCCTAAAGTACTCAGAGATAAAGCTGTTAGTTTCTACTTCATCTTAGGGCTACTTCCACGGCAAACACCAGATTATGCTCACTGAAAATTGATGGAGTGTATAAAGTTTCAAGCAGCTAGCCCAAACCCTGTTTGATTTCCAGCTTCATTTCCATTCACCCCTACAGGACAAAAAGAAGAGAAACATGAAAATTGGAACTTCTCCTGAAGGCAAACCCTTTATGTAGGAGGCCCAAACATTTGGAGTACAGTCAAAATAGGAAAAAGATGAATCCTGCACAGTATCATAGAAATTTGAAAAAGAAAAACTAACTCTTACCTTAACACTAGCTCTAATCCTAGTCCTAACACTAACCCTAACACTAAACTTAACTGATTTAGAGTCCCTTTGATCCTAGAAGTCCTACACTTATGGAGCCAAGTTGTGTAGTCTAACAGATGACTCTTTCACAATATCAAAGAAATCTGACCAAATAATTGGGGAGGAATTCAGTACATGCATATTTCCCTGTTTTCTCCTAAAGTGCTCTCACGTAAAGTTGCTTTGCTTGTTTCAGCTTAGGGCTACTTTTACAAGGAATAAACCAGAGAATGCCCATAGAAAACGGATTGATTGTTTGATGTTTGAAGTAGCTAGCATCAACCCTGTTGGATTTCCAGTTCCATTTCCATTTACACACATAGGTCAAAATGAAAGGAAAACTTAAAATACAAACTGTTCAGGAGAGCAAACTCTTGAACCAAGGGTACCAAACCTAAATATTATAGTAAGGCTAGGAAAAAGTTGAATCCTGCTCAGTATCAAAGAAATTTGAACTAAACTAAATCTAACAAAACACTAGCTGTAAACCTAGCCCTAAACTAATACTAAATCTAATCTAACCTGTTTAGAAAAGCATTGATCAAAATAGTCCCCAAATAAAGGAGCCCAGTGGGGCAAGATAACAGATGAATCCTGTGCAGTATCAAAGAAATCTGACCAAATAATTGGGGGACGTATTTCAGTACATACATATTTCCCTGTTTTCTTCTAATGTGCTCTTGGATAAATTATTTTTTCATGCTTCACTTTAAGGGTCTTTCAAAAGGAATAACCAGAGAGTGTCCACAGAGAGATGATTGAGTATGTGAAGTTTCAAGCAGCTAGTACTCTCTGTTTGATTTCCAGCTCCATTTTCATTCACGTCTATAGGCCATAATAAAGTGAAACCTAAAAATTCAAACTGTTCCTGACAGTGAACTGGCAAACCTCGAAAACCCAAACTTGTGGATCCTACTAAGACTAGGAAAAGGATGAATCCTGTACAATATCAAAGTAATCCATGCAAAAATATATATTGAAGCATGCTCCTAAAGTGCTCACAGATAAAGATGTTGCTTTCTAATTCAGCTTTGGGCTACTACCACAAGAAACATATGAGAAAATGTGCACTGAGAACTGATTGAGTGTGTGAAATTTCAAGCAGGTATCACAAACCCTGTTTGAGTCCAACTCCATTTCCATTCACCCCTGTAGGGCAAAATGAAGTGAAACATGAAAATTAAAACTACTCCTGAGAGCAAATCCTTTTACTATGAGGCCCAAACATGGGAGCATACTAAGAATAGGAAAAAGATAAATCCTTCCCAGTATCCAAAAAGTTGAAAAAAAACTAACTCTAACCCTAATACTAGTTCTAACCCTAACTCTAACCATAACCCTAAGCCTAACCTGTTAAGATAACCTTTGATCACAAAAGTTTTAAAATTGAGGAGACTAGTGTGACAAGCTTACATATGAATCCTGCACAGTATCAAAGAAGTCTGACCAAATAATTGCGGGAGGTATTTCAATACATGCATATTGCCATGTTTTCTCCTAAAGTGCTCTTGAATAAACTTGATTAGCATGCTTCAGCTTATCGCTACTATTAAAGGATGAAACCAGAGAGTGTCCACAGACAACTGACTGAGTATGTGAAGTTTCAACCACCTGGCACCAACCCTCTGATTTCCAGCTCCATTCTCATTTACCCATATAGGTCAAAATGAAGTGAGACATTAAAAACAAACTATTCCCAAAGCGAACCATTGAAGTGAGAAGGCCCCAAACTGGGGCACATAGTAAGGCTAGGTAAAAGATAAATCTTCCCAGTATCAAAGAAATTTGAACAAAACAAACTCTATCTCTAACTAGCTCTAAAGCTAGCCCTAAACCTAACCCTAACCCTAACACTAACCCTTACGTGTTTAGAGAACCATTGATCCTAGAAGTGCCAACCTTGGGGAGCCTAGTGGAGCAACCTAAGATATGAATACTCTGCAGTATCAAAGAAATCTGATCAAATTGTTGGGAGACTTATTTCAGTACATACATGTTTCTCTGTTTTCTCCTTAAGGGCTCTCGGATACAGTTTCTTTTGAATGCTTCATCTTAGCCCTATCTTCAAAAGAAAGAAACCAGAGAGTTCCCACTGAGAACTGATTGTGTGAAGTTTCAAGCACCTCCTGCCAACCTTGTTTGATTTCCAGCTCAATTTTCATTCACATCAATAAGCCATAATGAAGGGAAACCTTAAAATACAAAATGTTCCTGACAGCGAACCATTGAACTAACAAAGCCCAAACCTGTGGAGCATAGTAAGGCCAAGTAAAATATGAATCCTGCCCAGTATCATAAAAATTTGAAGAAAACTAGGAACGCATGGGTGCTCTCAGTGCAGATGGAAGGCTGGGCTGTGCAGTTTCCCTGAGCGCAGACAGCAGTCTCAGCCACACAGGCACTCTCTGCACAGACAGAAGGCAGCACAGAACACAGAGGCTTTACTTGCGGGTCACCAGACCGAGGTCTGGACACGGCACAAGGTCACTCCAGATCCACCCACCTCACCAAATACCATACATGTGTAATAGATGGAATCCTTCTTGCAAAACCTTACTCACCATCTATCAGTGCGCCTGGCTACTAGCTTGCTTCTGCAGCTTATCAGGTAACCAGTTTCCAACTCCCCTACCTACAGCTGTGATAACTCAAGATTTTTCTCACAAGCTTTTGGGGGATGTAGCTATCAGTGCGGAACAGCAACTGTACAGGCGCCTGGTTTCCAATTAAGAGACTAAGAGTAGGGAGGCTCCAGATAGAAGCTCAAACCCTCTCACCCTAGCTACCTCCACCATCCTGAGTACAGAGACTCAAGCTAGGAATAGACAACTTCATCTACTGCAAGAAAAGAACACAGATTCTGAGAGACATTTTTTTCTTTCTTACATTTCTTTTCTTGATCTTCTCATCCATTCTCCTCTACCTTTCGTGCTCTTGTCTTCACAACCTCAACATATGTGAAACCAAGAACTTTCCATGAAATTGGAATTTAAGAACTGAATCTCTAGAATTGTATAATATAGAGGAATTGCATAGGCCTCACCTCACCACCTCTTTATTTGCTCTTATTTTCTTTCTCCCTTTCTTTCTTTTTTTTCTTTCTTTCTTTCTTTCTTTCTTTCTTTCTTTCTTTCTTTCTTTCTTTTTTCTTTTTCTTTTTTTCTTTTTTCTTTCTTTCTATATTTCACTAATAGCCTCCTAAGTTTTACTATTTATACAAAGGGTAATTTTATGGATACAAATAAGGAGTTTGAATTTATACTTTCTTCCATAAATTCCCCCTGTCTATTTATTAGAGTTCTCTTCCAATGTTGCTAAGTTAGATTAATCACATACCCTGATTCCTTTCCCCCTTAACATAACATCCTACCCCTTACCCTCAGTTCTCTATACACCACCAGAAATGGTATGCCTTTTATGAAACTAATGACTATATTCTAAATAATAATTGAAGCCAACTTCTGTAGACACAGAGTCTAAATATAAATGTATTTATAATGGTTAGTCTTAGGCTTCAGGTTAGGTTTAGATTTAGAGTTAGGTTTTGATCTATGGTTAGGGCTAGGGCTAAGGATAGGGCAAGGGTTAGGAAGAAAGTTTGGGTTAGGTTTAGGATTAGGTAAGGGATAGTGTTAGAACTAGTTATAGGGCTAGTATGAGAGTTCGAGTTAGTCTTAGGGCTATGATTAGGGTTAGGGTTAGGGTTAGGGATAGGGCTAAATTAGGCCTAGTGTTAGTGTTAGGTTTATGCCTTGGGTTAGGGTTACAGTTAGGATTACATTTAGGGTATAGTATTGTGTTGTAGCTAGGTTGAGGGCTAGGGCAAAAGTTAGTATGAGGGTTAGGGCCCGGGTTATTGTTAGGGTTATATTTAAAGCTAGGTTTAGGGCTAGGATGAGGTCTAATGCTTGTGTTAGGGTTAGGGCTAGTATTAGGGCTAGGGCTAATGTCAGGTCTAGGATTCCATTTAGGGATAGCTTTAGTGTTAGGTTTATTGCTTGGTCCACTGTAGGTGTTAGGTTTATACTAAGGGTCACTTTTAGAGCTAGGGTTATTATTAGGGTCAGGATCAAGGTGAGAATTTGGGTTAGGTTAGGGTTTAGGTTTAGGGCTTGAATTATCATTAGGGTTTTGGGTTAAGGTAATACAAGGGTTAGGTTTAGGGTTTACCTGTGGTTTAGTGTAATGGGAAAAGGGTTAGGTTTAGGCCTAGAGCTAGCATAAGTGTTATCATTAGGGTAATGGATAGGGTAAGACCTAAGTTTATCGGTAGGGTTATATATAGGATTAGGGCTTTTGTTAGGGTTAGGGTTAGGGTTTAGCTGTGGTTTAGTGTAATGGATAGGTTTAGGGTTAGGCTTAGGGTTAGCATAATGTGTTATCAGTAGGGTAATTGTTAGGGTTAGACCTAAGATTAGGGGTACGATTATGTATAGGATTAGGGCTTTTGTTTGGTTTAGGGTTAGATTTATGTTTAGGGTCAAAACTCGGTTTAGTGGCTGGGGATGTGGCTCAAGAAGTAGAGTGCTCACCTGGCATGTGCAGGGTGCTGGGTTCCATCCTCAGTACCACATACCAATAAAATAAAAACATTGTGTCCACTGAAAACCTAAAAAATGAATATTAAAAAAAAAACTAGATTAAGGACTTGGATTAAGGCTAGGTTTTGGGTTAGGTTAGGGCTAGGGTTAAGGCTACGGCTAATGTACAAAGTAGCGTTATGATTAGAGCTAGTGATAAGGTCAGGGTTAGGGCTACGTCTAGTGTTAGGTTTAACTTTATGGTTATGATGATATTTAGAGTGAGGTTTAATGTTAGGGTCAAAGTCAGGGTCTGGATTAGTTTTCAGGTTAGGGTTAGGACTAGAATTAGAGATAGGATTAGGGCTAGGTATAGGATTAGTGTTTGGTCTAGGTTAAGTATTAGATTTAGAATTATGATTCGGTTTTGTTTTAGGGCTAGGGGTAGAGTTAGGGTTAGTTTTAGGATTAATGTTAGGATTAGGGCTAGTGTTAGTGTGAGGTTTAGGTTTAAGTTTAGGGTTAGATTTAGAGTTAGTTTAGATCTAGGCTTTGAGCTTGGGCTAAGGATAGGGCTACAATTAGGGCTAAGTTTAGGGCTAGGTTTAGGGTGATGGTAAGGGATAGGGTTAGAACTAGGTATAAGGGTAGGATGAGAGTTTGAGTTAGTCTTAGGACTAGGGTTAGGGATAGGTCTAAATTAGGGCTGGGATAAGGACTAGGGTTATTGTTAGGGTTAGGCCTAGGTGTAGGTCTAAGGTTATTGTTATTGTTAGGGTTAAGGTTAGGGTTAGGTTGAAGTTAAGGATGGGATTATAGATACTTTTAGGACTAGGGTGAGGTTTAGAATTAGGGTTATGTTTAGGTTAGGTTTATAATTAAGGCAAGGTTTATTGCTAGGATGTGGTCTAAGGTCTGTGTTAGGATTAGGACTAGGATTAGAGCTAGGGCTAATGTCAGGTCTAGGGTTACAGTTAGGGAGAGTTTAGGGTTAGGTTTATAACTACGTCTATTGTAAGGGTCAGATTTCTTGTTAGGGTCAGGTTTAGAGCTATGGGTATTATTAGGGTCAGGGTAAGGGTTAGGGTTTTTATTAGATTAAGGTTTAGGGTTAAGGCTCGAGTTATCATTACAGTTAGGGATAGATTAATAATAGTTTTAGGTTTAGAGTTCCGGTTAGTTGTAGGGTAATGGATAGGGTTAGGGTTAGAGATAGGATTAGGGTTCAGCCTAGGGTTAGCAGAAGCATTATGTTTATAACTAAGGTAATTGATAAGATTAGAGCTAGTGATAGGGCTAGTGTCATGCTTAGGGTTATGTCTAGGTTTAGGCTGAGGTTTAGGGTTAGGGCTAAGGTTAGGTTTATGTTTAGCTTTAGGGTTAAAGCTAGGGTAGGGCTTGGGTTAGGGCTAGGTTTTTCAATAGGTTAGGTCTATGGCAAATGTAAGAACTTTGTTATGATTAGGGCTAGTTTTAGCGTTAATGTTAGAGCTAAGTATAGTTTTAGGGTTAGGTTTAGGGTTAGGGTGATGTTTAGAACCAGAGTTAGTGTTATTATCAGGGTCAGTGTTCATTTTAGGGTTAATGTTAATGGGAAACCCAGAATTAGGACTAGGGTTAAGACTAGGGGAAGGGTTAGTGTTTGGCTTTAGGCTAAGTGTTATTATTAGGGCTAGGGCTAGGTTTAGGCCTAGTTTTAGGCTTAGGTTTAGGTTTGGGGATAGGGTTAGGTTTAGGGGAAGGGATGGGGTTATAGCTAGTTTTGGGGCTAGGTCCAAAGTTAGAATTTTGGTTAGGGATAGATTTAAGGTTTGGTTTTGTAATAAGGCTTGGTTTAGGGCTAGGATGAGGGCTAGGGTTTGTTTTAGTGTTATTGCAGGATTAGGGCTAGGGTTAGTATCAGGTCTAGGCTTATGTTAGGGATAGATTGACGGTTAGATTTATGGCTAGGTCTAGTCTAAAGGTTAGGTTTAGAGTAAGGGTCAGGGTTAGAGCTAGGGATATTATTAGGGTTAGAATTTGGTTTCAGGTTTTGTTTAGGTTAGGGTTTAGATTTAGAGCTTGAATTAGCATTTGTGTTTGTTTAGGATAATGTTGGTTTAGGTTTAGGGTTCATGTTAGGTGTAGGTTAATTGATAGGATTAGAGTAAGCAAAAGGGTTAGGGTTGGGTCTAGGGGTATCTTTCGGGTTATGGTTGTGCTTAGGATAATGGATAGGGTTAGGGCTAGGGTTATGGTTAGTATTAGGGCTAGAGTTAGGGTTAGGCCTAGGGTTTGGGTTAGGTTTAGTTTTAGGGTATGGTTTAGAGTTTGATGTAGGGTTAGCACTAGGGCAAATTTTAGGGTTAGGGTTAGGTCTAGGATATAGTTATGGTTAGGGTCAAGGTTAGGGTTAAGCTTAGGGCCAGGGTTATCATTAGGTTTAGGGTATTGGATAGGGTTTGATGGCATGTTAGGGTTAGGGTTAGGGTTTGGCTTAAGGTTAGGGTTAGGTATAAGTTTAGGCTTAGGTTTAGGGTAATATTTAGGGTTTGAGCAAGGGTTACTCTATAGCAAGGGTTAGGTTTATGGTTATGTTTAGGGCTAGGGTTACAGTACATATAGGGTAAGGGCTAGGGTGATCATCAGGGTTAGAGTTAGGGTTAGGGTAATGGGTAGGCTTAGAGCTAGGGTTAGGGATAGGGTTAAGTTTAACATTAGGGCTAGGGATAAGGCTAGGTTTAGGTTTAGGCCATGGGTTAGTGTTAGGGTTAGGTTAAGTTTAAGGGTTAGGGTTGAGCTAGTGTTTTGACTAGGATGAGCATTAGGGTTAGATTCAGTGTGAGGG
>NW_026000551.1:0-2491 GCF_001458135.2 Marmota marmota marmota | reverse complement strand
TGGGATTACAGGCATGTTTCAGCATGCCAGGCTTGTGTTATCTTTTGAAAATAATTATATTTAAAAGATTAGCACAATTTCATAATCCATAAACTATGTGACAAGTGGCATGTTTGTCATCTTGAATTCTTAAATCATTTGAGATTTGAGAGATCTGATTTATTACCTAGCTATTTATTGGAATATAATAGTGGAATAGAGATTAATTTTTACTTGAAGGGTTTTAAAAGTGAGCCAGACTCTTGTGGCTCACACCTATAATCCCATCAGCTCTGGAGTTGGAGGCAGGAGCATTGGCAATTCAAAGCCAGCCTCTGCAATTTAGTAAGGCCCTAAGCAATCTAGCAAGACCTTGTTTCAAAATTAAAAAATAATAATAATAATAAAAGCAGGGTGTGGTGATACATGCCTGTAATCCCTGCTGCTGGGCTTGGGAGGTTGAGGCAGGAAGATTGGGAGTTAATAGCCAGTTAAAAGCTAAGCAACTCATTGAGACCTGTCTCTAAATGGAATACAAAATAGGGATGGGGATGTGGCTCAATGGTTGAGTGCCCCTGGGTTCAGTCTTTGGTACCATACAAAACAAATAATTGTGTTATTAAGTACAATTGAGAGGCCTCTATCAAAATTTTGCTAAACACATTCTAGTATTGTTCAAGTTCATTGTATAAGGACTTATTACAGGATTATTATTACATGGATTTATAATCATGTGTCCTCAGGGATCCTTGGGGTTTAGTAAGAACTTTTTCCCAGTTTTACAGATGAACCTACATTGAGAGAAATTAAGTAATTACTTAGGTATTGACCTAATATATTCTTGGGTACTGAGTAAAATATGGATCAAACTCATGCTTTGGATGCTTTTTAGCAGTGCTTCTCTATTAATTTTCTCATTTTAATTTCACCTTGGCCCTTATCTATATTGAACTGTAGATCCTATGTCAGCATTTATTGCCTCCACTGTAGTATTGACTCTTTTATGTTAGTTTTACAGTAAGGGCCCTAAGGCTTATTTCTCACAATGAATTTTTTTAAGATATGGAAGAATTTGAAATAGTCATTCCAATGTTTAACTAGAACAAGCTGGGAATGGTGGTGCATACCTGTAATCCAGTAGCTTGGTAGGTTGAGGCAGGAGGATCACACGTTTGACACCAGCCTTTGCAATTTAGTGTTACTCTGTCTCAACGTTAAAAAGAAAAATGTCTGGGGGTAGTTCAGTGACAGTACTCCTGATTCAATCCCCAGTATTGCCAAAACAAGGGAAAAAAGGAAATTTGTACAAATAATGCATCTTTCCCCCAAAAAATTGTTAAAAAGAAAAATAAATTTCACTTCCATTGTAGAAAAAATAGTCTTTCAACTTTGAGTAGGTTTGTTTCATGTGGTTATTATTATTATTTTTCCCCAGAGGGTTTCCTCTCCTTTTGGTCAATATGGAAAGATTGTAACATAAAATTTCTTAGTGTCTATTTAGGCATTTCATTTCATACATTTAATTTTGGTAGTGTGAGGTTGTAACATGTTAAAACTTAATGTGAGATAAATGGTGCAAAGCACATTCCTGTAATCCAAGCAATTTGAGAGGTTGAGGTTTCTTTAGCTAGGCTTGATAATTTAGGGAGACCTTGTCTTAAAATTTTACAAAATTGGGAGAAAGGACTAGTAGAGTGTTTTTAGTTTTCCAGTACTGGAAAAAAAAATTATGTGAGATCATTTCTATTTCTTGGTTTGTTTGCTTCCAGTTTGGGAGATGATGTAAGGTTTTAATTTACATATGACCATTGGTCATGATTTACTTAACTGTGCTGCAAAGGCAGGTCAAAGTGTTTCCTATATGTTTGTCTCTTAAGTGTTTGGAATGTTTCTTGAGTAACTGAGCTTCCCTCCAGAGTAGTCAGTTCTCTCTTTATTTGAGGTAAATGAATCCACTTGCTTTCAAGATTCTAATCCAAGAAAAATAATTATATGATGGTCCAAGGAGGAATAAATAGTCTTGTATTTTCCTGGCGTCTTTGTGACTGTCTTATGTTATATACAGTGAAATTTTTAATGTAAAGTGGGCTGTTCGAATCCTTTCCTTGTTGCCCTGAAAATTTTAGGGAAAATTAACCTCCTGTCACAAGTGAGGCTGGGCTTAATGGAAGCACTCTAGGAAAAGGCAGTGGAGCACTAAAATATGTCCAGCAATTACTAAGTGATGGGATTGGCAATATGTATATTATTTATCTTGTCTTCCTAATAGCTATATGAGGTATTTTACATTTTACAGATGAAAACATTGAAATTTAGAGTGGATAATGATTGTGAGATTGAAACCACCACTTCTGACTTGAATATCTTAAATGTAATTTTTTTTTATTATGCTGAGTAGTCCATTCAGTGTTTACTGGTTGTAGATACTGCTTGCTAGTTGTCTATTGATTAAGAAAAGAAGGGGCTGGGGATGTGGCTCAAGCGGTAGCGCGCTCGCCTGGCATGCGTGCAG
>NW_026000550.1:0-2491 GCF_001458135.2 Marmota marmota marmota | reverse complement strand
CAGATTTATCCACACCATTCCCACTGTTCATTTTCCCTGTTTAGGACTTTTTAAAGGAGAAGATCTCCCCTCACCTTTTGAAAAAGTGTATTTGAGTGGACCCTTGAACAACTGGCCTCTGAATAAACACAGAAGAAAGAAAAAAGGGGGCATAAATTTCACTTATCTTGAGCTCAGAAAAGACGGAGTGAAGGGTAGCGTGGCTGTAAACACTCAAGTAAAGATCACGAGGAACATCTTCACAGACCACAGTGCATGTTTGGACCAGATTAGAGTCAGTCCAGAAGTATAATTGCTGCCTCTGATTTCCGGACTAGTCCCCAAGAAATGCTGATTTGCAGGGGAGACAGAGCACTGGGGCATTTGACAGGAAGCAGGGTTTATTTTGTATCAGCGAAGACAGGGCAAATTATCATCCAAAAGCCAAGCCCCAAATGCAGGGAGGTGTTGCCTTATATACCTGTTGCAAACTCTTTTTCTCCTAGATAAGGGAACATATATTTTGATTGGGTATTCTCATGCTATACAGTGCAAAAAAGCTGGAACAGAATCATGCATAAATCATGCATGAGTTACATAGCGCCGACAGATTTACAGCAGAGTTGGCATGAAAACTAAGTGTGACATGTTGCCTTTTTTTGTTCTGGGAGAGCCCCTATCACACTGCTACCTACTGCCCCAGCGCTATCAGATGCCCAGGTGAGCATCGCCTCCCCAACCACCCAGAGCCCTATGTCCCCCCTGTCTTTGGAGAGTGATAAACCTGTAGTTCTCAGAATTCCTCTGGTAGGCAAGAGCGCAGCCAGGTTGCAGAGGAGGAAATAGCGTGGTGAGTGTGGAGGAGGCAGAGGGGAGATGGCTGACAAGATTATACTGGAGACACAACAGGGCATGGTCCTGTCACTGAAAGTTGAGGGCAAGCTGTGTCTTTTCAAAGGAGAGTCCATTGCAGGAAGGAGACCCTGTGCAGACATCATTTCTTGAGGGAGGACGACAGGAGAGTGCATGTGCTGGGGCAGGGACGTCCTTGACTGGTGTCTGGGGTCTTGATCTAGAAAAGCCTGTATTTCTTTGGTGGGGGAGTGGATGAACCCATTTGTAAAAGGTGATGGTTTTCACTGGGATGTTTGACCACTATGGATGCAGGCAGGGGGTGCTGGCACTTCTGTGCATTTACACATTTGGGTGACAATGGGAGAACTTGAGAGTAGTTTCATCTGTGCATTGTACATATCAGTGGGACTAGTACACATTCATTCATGCACACAGTCTTAAGTTTATTTTAGAAAGGCGACACACTGCTTCCATTTCTATAGAATGGAGACAAGAGCACCTTTTTAAGAAGGGTTCTTTGGAATGCATCTTTTTGGGGAGTGGATGCAGTAGGAAGCTCTCTCCTTGAGGCAGGTGTTTGAAAACATGATTACCAGAAGAGCCACTGTATGGAAATCTCTAGGAGGTGTCCCCTATAGGGAGGGACATAGTAAGAACCTCTGCTGATGTTGTGGGTGTGTCTTTGGAGTCCTCCTACACATGAGTGGGGGCAAATAGAGGAGTCCATTGTTGGAGCAGGTTTCCTTGTCAAGGGATGGGAATAATCAAGAGAATGCACTGTAGAAAGGGGTCACCTAGGAAATGCACCTTCTTGAGTCCTAGCTAATGGAAGAACATTGGTTTAAGGGGGTCTTTTAAAAGATCTCATTCCTTTGGGATATTGAAATGACTATTAGTAGAAGGGGAAACATCTGTAAGGCTCCATCACTGGAGTGGAATAAAGAACAAGTGGGGCCAGGGGTATGGAAATGGAGGAAGTTGGAGAGGTCCATTATATGAGAACGAGGGAGAAAGACTGTCCATTTAGCATGGGGAGGGATGTCTTTGGAAAATTTGGAAGCACTCATTCCTTGGGCTGGATGATTTGGAAGAAGGTACTCTGTACCACTCTGGTTTCCCTGGCTGTTGGATTTTCTTCCCACAACCTTAGATCTGCAGGGAATTCCCCTGATGACTATCTTCAGGAGGAGGACCTCCACTTACGGAGTCAGCCATGCCTGAGCCTTTCTGGGGCATGGTATCACACATTCATGGGTGTCATCTGCAATAGGGACTATCTGCGATGATCGCCCTGCGCTGGAAGGGTGTGGTGGGCAATCACACCTACCTCCAGCAGGCTATGGACTGGTTTGGGGCACAGCACGAAGGCCCCATCCCTGTGGTCAGCAGCAATGGCATGAAGTGGTGCTGGGAAAACACTGACATCTCTTGGGGTGATGTGGCTCACCAGGGAAGGACTTGGCCCTGCTCACTCAGTGCAACCACACTATCATGACCGTTGGCACCTTTGGCTTCTGGGCTGCCTACCTGGCTGGTGGAGACACTGCCTACTTTATCAACTTTGCCCTGCCAGACTCAGAGTTCCTGAAGGTCTTCAAGCCTGAGGCTGCCTTCCCGCCTGGGGGGGTGGGCATTAATGCAGACTTGTCTCCAGTGC
>NW_026000549.1:0-2491 GCF_001458135.2 Marmota marmota marmota | reverse complement strand
AAAAAAAAAAAAAAAAAAAGAAAGGAAGGAAGGAAGGAAGGAAGGGAGGGAGGGAGGGAAAGAAAGAAAAGAAAAGCGAAAGAAAATAAAAGCAAAAGAAAAGGCAAGGGGCTGGGATTGTGGCTCAGTGGTAGAGCGCTCGCCTAGCACGGGCAGGACCTGGGTTCAATTCTCAGCACCCCATAAAAATAAAGGCATTGTGTTGTATCTATCTAAAAAGAAAGAAAGAAAAAAAGAAAGATATTCTCTCTCTCTCTCTCTTAAAAAAAAAAGGCAAAAGAAATAAAGGAAAAAAAAACCAGGGTACAAGGGATATGGAACCATAAGCAACCTTGGGGTATTCCCTGGTACAAAAACAAAACAGAATTAATGATCCTATCTGGGGCAAGAAAGAGTCAGCTATGCTTTTGTTTGTTTTAAAGGAATCATCTTCGACCTCTGATTGAAAAAGCACCAAACCGAAGTATAAAGTGCACTCTGTTCTGCTCAGTGCCAACAGAGGTCAAAGGAGTCTCCCTTCTCCTCCAGGCAAAGAAGGGCCATTCCTGGTTCCAGATTGTCTCCCAGATCGCTCCCTTCAAGTTTCGTCCTCGGAGTCAGGAGATACACTGCTTAGTTTTGAAAGAATTCCCCGCGCAAAGACACTTTGCCGGGAGAATTCCAATTTTATTGCAAAAAGCAGTGTGCTTATATAGAACTAAGGGGGAGATGGTAGGGCTTAGATAAATGGCAGGCAACCCGTTTATTGGCAAGTTCTTCCAGATATCAGCTCCGGAGCCCAGGAATTAGTTCTCATTGGGGCTAAGGTTCCCCGCCAGCGAGATTTGAAATTGGCGCCGGCGGGAGAGTTTACACGGGCGGGAACTTTTCGCGCCACTGCAGAAAAGAAGAAGGTAGGAAGAAGAGGTGCTTAGGCGCCATGTTGGGGTTTTTCCTCTGGGGTATGGCTGCCGTTTATACTTTTCCCAACAAGTTTAAACTTAGGATGTTGGCAGTCATCCACCTTTTCTCCTGTTCTTTCTCTGCCAATGAGGATAACAAGTATGCTAGCCAATTGCCCTCTCTCTGCTGAAGAGTAAGGTAGGATGGTTGTTATTCAACAAATATGTCCTAAAATGCCAAAGCCTAGAAATCCTTAATAAATGTATGACATGAATTGTATGTAAATATAAAATCCTTTCCATAAATGGTTTAACAAGGAACTTCATTCCATGAAATATAATTAATTTTATTGTGACCAGCATAGAGTATCAATTGTTGTGTTGAAAATAGTGAAAGAATTCCTAGCCTTTTTTTCTCCTTTTTAATTAGTTAATTAGCTAATTAATTGATTAATTGATATTGAGCAATATCCCCAGTCATTTTTATTTTTAATTTTGAGACAGGGTCTCACTAAGTTGTCCAGGCTGCCCTCAAATTTGTGATTTTCTGCCACAGCCTCCTAAGTCTCTGGGACTATAGGCATGTACCACTGCACTGGCTTTTTTTTCTTTTTTAAAAATTAATTAAGCTTAGTTTTTGATTGACACAAAATTTACATATATTTATGAGGCACAAGGTGATGTTTTAATTCATAAATGGATTGGGTAGTGATCAATTCAAGATAATTAGCATATCCATCACTGCCGCAGTCTGGCTGGGCACAAATCACGAGCCACTCAAGCAGGAACAAACTTTATTTCCGAAATCCCCCAGAACGCCACCCACGGCCCTCTCAGGGACACCACACACCAACCAGAACTTCACCAACCAACGGGAACTCTCCAGGAATCCCCAGCGAGAACTCCAAAAGTAGCGGGCGCCTGAGGCAGCAGGAGCCGCCCTATTGCCTGAGCCCCCTATTGCAGACAGCAGGGGTCTATATACAATTGAATACACAGCCTGTTTCAATCCAGCATCATCCAGTCACAGCAATTATACACAGCTTAACTTAATTATCATCATCTTACTGGCTCGCCTCTCAACTCTTACTTCTGGCAAAATGCCAGGGGCCATTCCAACTTGGCTATGGCTCTCAACACATCACCTCATTTTTTTTCATTTCTTTATAATGAACATTAAAAATGCTACTTCTAACTCTCTTAAGATACACAATGTACTCTTTTTTTAAAAAAAAAATTAGACCTTTATTTTAATCATTTTTTTAATATGGAGTGCTGAGAATTGAACCCAGCACCTCACACATGCAAGGCAAGCACTCTACCACTGAGCCACAACCCCAGTCCTGCAATGCAGTCTTGTTAATATTCTCCCTGCTGTGCCAAAGAACACCAGAACTTACTCCTACCTCTAACTGTAACTTTGTACCTGTTGACCAACCTCTCTCTATGTCCTTGCCACCTATTTTCTTTAGTCTCAGGACTAGGACTATTCTACGAGACCAACATATTTAGATTCCATATACACATGTGATCTGTGATCGTATGATATTTGTTTTTATGTGCCGGACTTATTTCACTTGAAAAAAGGGACAGCAAACACCATGTCCTCG
>NW_026000548.1:0-2491 GCF_001458135.2 Marmota marmota marmota | reverse complement strand
AGATGTAATGCTAGATTTTTATTTGGTATCTTTCTATTTTAAACTGCCATAAACTTTCCTCTTAGAGCTGCCTTTATACTATTCCAGAGATTTTGATATGTTGTATGACTATTCTGATTTCTTCTAAAATTATTTTTTTATTTCTTCATTGATTTCTTCTTTTTCCAATTCATCATCCAAAAATGTATTATTTAATCTCCAGGTGTTATACTGGTTTCTGTTTTTTTATCTTATCATTGATTTCTAATTTTATTCCATAATAATCTGATAGAATGCAAACAATTATCTCTATTATTTTTGCATTTGCTAAGATTTGCTTTCTGATCTAAGTTATGGTCTATTTAAGAAAATTTTCCATGTACTGCTGAGAATAAAGTGAATTCATCTATTGATGGATGAAATATTCTGTACATACCTGTTAGGCCTATATTATTAATAATATTTTAGTTCTATAAAATGTTTACTTAGTTTATATCTGGATGGTAATATAGTCATAAAAGAGGTGTGTTAAAGGTAGCCAGTAGTATTGTATTGTAGTCTATTTGACTTAATGTTGAGAAAGGTTTGCTATATATATATATATATATATATATATATAAACACACACACACACCATTTTAGAGGGCATAAATATTTGCAATTGTTATATCTTGTTGTCTGATTTCCTTAAGCAGTATGAAGCGAACTTTTTCAATTCTGAACTTTTCCATTTCTTCTGATTAATTTTGGTTGAAGTTTGCATTTCTGATACAAGAATAGCTTTCTCTGCTTGTTTTCCAGTACCATTTGCATAGTATGTCTTTTCCCATCATTTCACCTTCAGTCTGTAGATGTCTTTCACTATGAGATAAAGATAGAATATTGTTGGGTCTTGTTTTTTTATTAAAATCTGCCAATCTATGTCTTTGATTGAAGATTTTAGAGCATTTATATTCATGTTATTTTAGAGAGATGATTTTTATATTCTGAATTTTTTATTTATTTCTAATATTTAAATCAGATTTGATTCTCTGTTAATTATCTATTCTTCTAGTGTAATTCCTCCTTATGCTGGTTTTCATTTCTTCTTCATGAAATATTTCATCAAATAAGTTTTATAGCAGGATTTCTGGATATGGATTCTTTTAGCTTCTGTTTATTGCAGAAGATTTTTATTCATCTTCAATTTTGAAGCTCAATATTGCTGGGTATAATATTCTTGGCTGGCCTCCATTTTCCTTCAGAGCTTGGTATATATTTTTCTAATCCCTCCTGGTTTTTAGGGTTTGGGTTGAGAAATCAGTTGAAATCTAGACTGGTTTACCTCTAAATGTGACGAGCTACTTTTCTCTTGCAGCTTTTAAAAATTCTATTCTTTTTTTATATGTTAGGCATTTTCATTATAATGTGTCTTGGAGTAGATAGGTTGTGATTTTGTGTATTTATAGTCCTATATAACTCTTGTATTTGAATTTCCATCTCATTCTTAATGTTTGGAAAAATAATTTTCTGATATTATTTCATTTAAAAGATTTTGTATCTCTTTAGCTTGAACTTCAGAGCCATTATCCTCCCTGGTGCTTCTTAAAATTTGCTTCTTGATGTTATCCAAGATTTTTTAATATGCTGCTTATATTCTTTTAGCATCTTTTATTTTTGGCCAACTTTATTTCAAGTTTATGTATTTTGTCTTCAAGGCCTGAAAATCTATCTTCAAAGTGGTTTATTGTATTGGTAATGCTTTTCATTGGATTTTTAATTTGGTTTATTGAGTCTTTCATTTCAACATCAGATTTTTTCAGAATGTATATCTCTTTTATTAAGTGATCTTTGACTTCCTGTATTTTCTTCTTTAATTTTATTTCTTACATCTTCTTTTAGCTCATGGAACATTTAGCTATGAATTTCCTAAATTCTTTCTCTGACAATTTCCCCACTGTAGCATTAATGCAGTCAGTTGTTTAAGCATTATGGGTTGTTTGGGATGAATCATTCCCCTTCTTTTTCACATTGTTTTTATGTCTACCCATCTATTGGGATAGTTTTCATTTCTTCTTTTAAGCAAGGGACTACTTTATGAGCTCTTTTTCTCTTCAGAGACCTGTGTTGGTTGAATATCCAGATATTGATACTTTAAGTCAGTTTGTGACATATGCTGATCCCAATATCATACCACTGTGATAGATGTCACTGGATACTTATTATTATTATTTACTATAATTACTTCATAGTCAAGCTATGTATTATTTAACCTTATGAGAAATGAAAACTTGCTGATATTGTTCTTCACAGTCCCTCAAATCCAGGTTTAAAACTTGTAGTAAAGTTTTGGAATAGGTCAAAAGTAGTTATTATGTTTAGTAAAGTTGCTATAATTTAAAATGAAGGCTAAAAGAAAGAAATAAAAAAGATTGGTCAACAAAGAAAGGAAAAAAGGAAAGCAAGAAAGAAAGAGAACATGAGAAAACAAACAAAAAAAAAAACATGTAGTAGATATCCATTATTTTTGGGG
>NW_026000547.1:0-2491 GCF_001458135.2 Marmota marmota marmota | reverse complement strand
GGGAGACCCTGTCTCCAGGTCTGGGAATGTAGCTCAGTGGTTAAGCTTCGCTGGGTTCAATCCATCCCCAGGACCACACACACACACACAAAGGTAAGTAGTTTAGATGTATTATTTAATCTTACATTTCAATTCACCTGGCGTCATCTTGTTTTTGAACGAATGCATGTGAGGCCCGCGATGACAAGGATCCAGTCCCAGCTCACGGATTGCTATCCCAGGTGGGCAGGTGCAGCTTTTCCTTCAGAATGAGGGCTTCACAGTTCGGCAGCAAACAAGGATGAAGTTCAGGGAGTGGCCACTTGGGGGCAGTGGAGTCCCACAAAACAAAAAGCATCTCTCAGCACAGCCCAGCTTTGGAAGGCCCTTCAGGTCCGGTTCACCGTCTATTCTATGGATTTCCCAGGCGGCCATGGGAACTAGGCAAAAGCCTCTCTGGGACCAGGGGTTCGGTTCTGAAGTCATCTCTCTCATTCTCTGGCTATGAGATCTGAGGGAAGTGCGCACCACTCCTGCTCCCTCCATGACCTCTCCTCTCCTCTGTGAAGGGACTCAGCCAGGAGTGGGCCAGGGTCCTAAGTGGCCAAGGCTGTGACAACATCTAACTGCAGAGCCAGGGGTGGGATGATCCCAGTGAGCGAGGCTGAGGAGCAGCTCGCAGGCCAGGAGGAAAGAGTGGTGGAGATGGCTGGTAGGACCTGGACTTCGAGGGGCGCACCAGCTGGTGGCCAGCAAGGGCCTGCAGGATCTGAACCAGCCAAAGGGCCCTGGGCGGCTTTGGCCATGCCCACGCGAAGCCACGCCCCCTGCCCCTTGCCCCAGCTGGTTGGGGAGATGCTGGAGATTGAACCCAGGGCTCGCACAAGCTGGGCTAGTGCGCCACCAACACCTCAGCTCAGTCCTTGCCCAGTTCCTAAGAGTCAGTTTCAAACCCAGAACCTGATTGAAGAGACCTCAACAGCAGAAGGAATCCTGACTGTGACCCCAGGGCTGCAGAAGCCCCAGGGTCTTGTGAGCTTGGAGGACTAGAAGCAGAGGCTCTGGACTCTTTATTACTCAGCATTCCTCCACTGCGGTAAGGCGGAACAAAGTGAAGGGTCCCCAGCGCACTTGAGCGGGAACACTCAGAACAGGGTGTGTGCCCGCTGCACAGGGGCAGCTTTCCTGATGTTAGAGGAGGCCCCTTACTGCACAACCTAGGGCGCTACTTGATCCCCGCCCAGGCCTGGAGGCAAGGCAGTGGCCAGCTCCCCTCTCCTTGCCTCCTGGTTCTGTGCTTTGAGGTCCTCCTTATCTCGCCTCCAGGAACAGCGGTTTTCTAGGCGCTGACATGACCCCACACTAAGACCACCTGTGTCCCTCCCATCTCTCCCCAGGAAGCTCTGCTCACTCCCTTGGGTAACTGGGCTCTGAGAAAATGAAAATACCCAAATACATTGAGCCTGGGTGGACACCGACTCCTACTGACACTGATAACCTGAGACCAAAGCTTCTCATTGTCCCTGCTTCTCTAGAGCATCCAGGAGCCCTGAAGAAAGAGACTGGGCTTGGGCTGGAGCAGGTCTGCTGAGCCTGGTGCCTACTCAGGGCCCTTCCCCAGTTCCCAGATGCACTTCAGAGTAGAGACCCTTGAAAGTGTTTTATTATAGCCATTTGAATCAGTATGTGGTGGTATCTCAAGGTGTTTTCAGTTTGCTTTTCCAAATTGACCAGTGGGGTGGATCCTCTTTCATATGCTTAATTGGCATTTATACATCTTCTTTGCTGAAATGTCTATTTTGTCCATATAGTAAATGGATCATTCTTGATTCTTGCCTTATGACTGAGTTGATTTTTTTTTCTTTTGCTAGTAGTCATTGTACCCAAGGATGCTCTACCACTGATCTACAGCCCCAGCTCTTTTCATTTTTTATTTTGGGACAGGGTCTCACTAAGTTGCAGAGGCTGGCTTTGAATTTGTGATTCTCCTGTCTCAGCCTCCCCAGTTTCTAGGACTATGGGTGTGTCCACTGTGCCCAGTGTGAATTTTTTAATATATTTTGGATATGAGTCCTTATTACACTGTGTTGCCCAAGCAATTTCTCCGCATCTGTGGCTTTTCACTTTTCTTAATCATATCTTTCATAGAAAAGAGATTTTTAATTTTGATAAAGTTCAATTTTTTATAATCTTTAATTTTTAAAATCATTCTTTTGGTATCCTAAGAATTCTTGCCTAATCCCAGGTCTTGAAAAGATTTTCTTTTATGTTTTCTTCTAAATATCTTATAGTTTGACTTTATACATTTGTAACTATAATCAAATTTGCTTTACCACTAAATTCTATTACATTATTCAAGAATTATGCAATTGTATTTTTAAATTGCATTTAAATTCATTCATCAGCTGGATGTGGTGGCTATGCCTGTAATTCCAGTGGATCAGGAGGCTGAGGCAGAAGGTTGCAAGTTCAAATCCAGCAGCATCAACTTTGGGAGGCCCTAAGCAACTTA
>NW_026000546.1:0-2492 GCF_001458135.2 Marmota marmota marmota | reverse complement strand
TATATATATATATATATATATATATATATATATCACAAAATGGAGTTTTATTTAGTCATAAAGGAGATGAACTTATGTCATTTGTAGGAAAATGGACACAACTGGGAACAGCGTGCTAAGTAAAATAAACCAGACCCAACAAGTCAAGGGTCAAATGTTTTCTGTCATATGTGAAACAAGACCAAAATAAGGGAGGGGAAGAAAGGCAGTGGGGAGAATCCCATGAAAATAGAAGAGAGAATAATGGAGGAAGTGGATTAAAGGGGATGCAGGAGGGATGCGAAAGGGAGGAATGAAGGAATAAAACTGACCAAACTATTCTATGAACATATATAAATATACCACAGTGAATTTCACCTTTATGTATGTCTATAGTGTATTAATTAAAAGCTATAAGTAAATAGAAGAACGGACAGAATAGAGAAAAGGGAATGGGGAGGGAGGAAAGGAGGGCAAGGGGAAAGAAGTACTGTGGGCGGAATTGAGACAAATTATATTACAAGTTTGTATAATTATGTCAAAATGAACATCAATATTATGTATAACTATAATGTACTAATAAAAAATTAAACATATCTCTTTTCAATTCTTTTGCATATACCTAAGAATAAAATTGTTGTATCATATCTTCACTTTCTTCAGTATCTTTTGAGGAACTGCTAAAATGTTTTCCAAGTAGCTGTGTCCCTTTATATTATCACCAGCATTGTGTGGGAAATCCAGTTCCTTCAGAGCTTTGCCAACATTGGTTATTTTCCATCTTCCTTTATTATAGCCTCATGGTGGGCATGAAGTGGCATCTTGTGGTTTTAGTGTACACTTCCCTAATGACTAATGATGTTCAGCATCTTTTCATGAACTTCTTGACAATTTGTATATTTACTTTAAAGGAATGTTTATTCAACCTCTTTACTCCTTTTTTAACTGGATAACTTGTCTTTTTGTTGTTTAATTATAAGTGTTCTTTATATAGTCTATAACCCTTAGAAAGAGATGAATATCATTACTCTGGGTACATGTATGACTACACATGTGGTGTGACATTGTGTAAAACCAGAGAAATGGAAACTTGTGCTCCATTTATGTACAATGAATAGAAATGCATTCTGCTATCATGTATAACGAATTAGAACAAATATAAAACATTATATGCTTGGAGGTTTTGCAAGTGTTTCTTCTATTCTGTAGGTGTGTTTTAATCTACTTGATAATGTCCTTTGTTGCACATAAGTTTTTAATGAGGATGAAATCCAATTTATTTTTATTCATTGCTTTTACTTTTGATGTTTTATTGAAGAACTCATTGACAATCCAAGATCATGATTTATTCCTGTTCTTTTTTTTCTGAGAGTTTAGGGATCTAGCTCTGATATTTATATGTTATTGATTCAGTTCAATTTTGCTGATAGTATGAGGTAAAGGTTCGACTTTATTCTTTTGCAAGTACCTATCCAGGTGTCTAAGCACCTTTTGTTGAAAAGATCATTATTCTCTATTGAATAATTTTGGCTCCCTTATAAAGAAATAAGTTGACCAGAGATGTTTTCAGTAGTCTAGATACAAGTAAGTTTGTCAATTTTGTTGATCATTACAAGGATCCAACTTTTAGTTTTGTTAATCTATTTATCATTATTCTATCCTATATTTCATTGATCTCTGCTGTAATTTTTATTTCTTTTCTTCTGCTAGCTATGCATTTAGTTTGACATTTTTAATGCTCATGAGCAAATAGTTTGTTTTTTCTTTTAGAGTTCAATGAGTAAAATTTGGTTATTGATTCATGTCTTTCTTCCTTATTTATTGTAGGTGTTATAATTTTCCCTCTGAGTACTGCTTTTGACATATGCATTTTGGTATTTTTTATTTTTGTTTTTATTTATGTCTAAATATTTTCTAATTTCTCTTGTGATTTCTTTTTGATTCATTGATTGAATAACAGTGTGTTAATTTCCAAATATTTGTGAATTTTGCAGTTTTCATTTTTTTTAAATTTCTTGTTTCATTTCATTGTGATGAGGTACTTTGCATGAGTTCCTATAAATTTTACTGGGCATGTTTTATTTTTTTTTATTTTTTATTTTTTTTAAATTTTTATTGTTGGTTGTTCAAAACATTACATAGTTCTTGATATATCATATTTCACACTTTGATTTAAGTGGGTTATGAACTCCCATTTTTACCCCGTACACAAATTGCAGAATCACATCAGTTACACATCCATTGATTTACATATTGCCATACTAGTGTCTGTTGTATTCTGCTGCCTTTCCTATCCTCTACTATCCCCCCTCCCCTCCCCTCCCCTCTTCTCTCTCTACCCCCTCTACTGTCATTCATTTCTCCCCCTTGTATTATTTTCCCCTTTCCCCTCACTTCCTCTTGTATGAAATTTTGTATAACCCTGAGGGTCTCCTTCCATTTCCATGCAATTTCCCTTCTCTCTCCCTTTCCCTCCCACCTCTCATCCCAGTTTAATGTTAATCTTGTTCTCA
>NW_026000545.1:0-2492 GCF_001458135.2 Marmota marmota marmota | reverse complement strand
CCTGAGTTGCTGGGATTGCGATCGAGTTCAACTTTCACCAGAAATTCATGCACGGACACCCGCTGAGAGCTTACTTTGTACCTCGAATCCTTTCAGACGCACCGCACACCCTCTTGATCTTTCCTTCTCTGAAAAAAGAGCCCCATTGTTCACAGGCAAAGTTCTGAGGCTAAGTGCCCAACCCAATTAAAACCACACTGATCATTTATTGAGCCCCCACTATATACTAGGCACTGTGCTGAGGACCCATTGGATCCTCCAGAAACGTGGTGGGTGGGGGACTGTTTGCAACCCTATTTAACAGCTGGGGATGCCAGGTCCTGGGGAGGGGCCTCCAGGCCATGGCTGTGACGCTGACCCAGAGCTGCCCCGACAGCCACACTCTAGCTGAAGTCAGGCAAGGTAAAATGGGCGGGGCCGTGATGTCCAGCACAGAGTGCCCGCTGTGTGACTTGAGGCAAGATATTTGACCTCTCTGTGCCTCATCTTCCTCCTTCCCTCAATGGGTGTTCTATGTACAAGCAATTCTGAGCCACATCAAGTGACCCAGTGCTCATGCTCTATAAAGTTTATTATTGATCTAAATCAGGGGTCAGCAAACTTTGTAAGAGAGCCAGTTAGTAAACATTTGCAGGTTTTTTTTTTTTTTTGGTTGTTGTTGTTTTATTTTCCAGTGATGACTTGGAAACAGGACCCTTGTGCGCTAGGAGGGCACTAACCACGGAGCTCACCGGCCCAACATTTGCCGCTTTGCAGACCCCAAGGCAAGTGCTCGGCCCAGCGTGTGTGCAGCAGCGGATGCAGATAACAGACGAGTGACTGCGCCTTAGTGCCCTGTGCCAATAAAACTTCATGTATGGGCACTGGGATTTGAATCCTATATACCTTGCGCATGTCATGAAATATTACTCTCCTTTTGACTATTTCCCCCCACCACCAGTTAATAACGCCATCCTTAGCTCCCATGCAGCGGCCACGCCTGTCAGCCCTGCTCCCACGCAGTGGCCACGCCAGTCAGCCCTGCAGCTCTGGAGGCCGAGGCAGGAGGATCGCAAGTTCCAGAGCAGCCTGGGAACTTAGAGAGCCTGTCTTCTCAGAGTGAGGAATACAAGGGGCCAGGGGCACAGCTCTGGGGTGCATCACCCCTGGGTGAAACCCCAGCACCCCACAAAAACCCATCAAGGGAGTGATGACCTTGACTTTAATTGTGCTGACTGATCATACCTGCTGTCTGTGTGACCCTGTGACCGTCACCTTCATGATCGTGCACTGCTGGGACAGAGGGGATGTGCATGTGCCTGACTAGAGGACATTCTCACTCTATATTTTCTTACCATTCTGTGCCTCTTCCCCTGTTTCATTCTCGCCGTGCTGGGGACGGACGCAGGGCCTTGCCTGAGCCAGGCGAGCGCTGACCTGTGCGCCACCTCAGTCACTGCCAGTCACTGCCAGGCATGACTCTTACGGAAACTCCTGGTCACAGAGGGAGGGAGGTCACAGCAGGTTCCCTGCAGGTGCTAAGTCGGCTACCTGAGCCCCTGCGTCTGAACATTCGTGTCTGGCATCTAGGGAGCATCACCTGAGGTCCCCTGCCACCCTGTTGAGCTGAGTCTCTTGAGACCCCAAGGGTGCCCACTGACACCTGTGCCCTGGGCTGCCTGCTCTTGGTCACCCTGCAGGGTGAGAAGAGCTTTTCCACTTTGTCTATTTCCTTCCTTGCTGGGTCTCAGGCGTGCTAGGCGAGCACCACCCCTGTCTTGGTGTGTGTGGGTGTGTGTGTGTGTGTGTTGTGTGTGTGTGAGTGGTCCTGGGGATTGAGCCCAGGGCCTTGTGCATGTGAGGCAAGCACTCTGCCAACTGAGCTATGTCCCCAGCCCCACCGTCTTGGCTTTTAAGAGTCTAAAACTAGAGAAAAATTATTTCATAATTTTGTCACAGGAAAAGCCTATAAAATTCACATTTTGTTTATTTGTCTACTTTCTATTTTCTGGTGCTGAGGATGGTGCCCAGGGCCTCACGTCGTGCTGCACCCCTGAGCCACACTCCAGCCCCAGAGACAGACTTCCGTGGGCGCAGGGCCACCACCACTTTCTCAGGTGCTGTTTGAAGGACGAGGGCAGAGCCGGGTGGTCTGGACAGACAGTAGTCACAGCAGGCACCCAGCGACCCTGAAGAAAGTCCTCCAGGCCGCGCGCCGTGCTGCCCGCCTGTCGTCCCAGACACCTGGGAGGCTGGAGCAGAAGGATCCCAAGGTGGAGGCCAGTCTGGGCCACCTAGAGACCCTGTCCCAGAACAGAAAAATTAGCACAATGTAGGCATGTGGCCCAGTGCTACAGCCCCAGGTTCAATCCCCACACCAAAAAGAAAGAGAAAGTGTGCCCTGTCCACCTTTGTCCTCCCCTCCTCCAAGCCTGCAGGGTCCCCACTTCCCACCCAGGCAGGACGGACCGACGGACGGCGGCGCGGCCGGCCAGCGCTGGCGCCCTCTAGAG
>NW_026000544.1:0-2492 GCF_001458135.2 Marmota marmota marmota | reverse complement strand
TCTTTTTTTTTTTTTTTTTTTTTTTTTTTTTTTTTTTTTGTGGTGTTGGGGATAGAACTCAGGGCCTTATGCATGCAAGGCAACCACTCTACCACCTGAGCTATATCCCGACCCTGTCTTCTATTTTTTTTTAAAAGTTCTACAAACTTGTTAATTATTTGTAGAACTTGCCTATATGTACTGAATGATTAACCATTGTATTCATGACTATACCAAAAGTGCTTCAAAAATATGAATATAATATTTTCCAGTATCCTATGTTGGTATAAAGCAATAATGAAAATATTAACCTTTTATTTTAAAATTATAGTAAATTCAGATATTTTACTTAACCAATCTAGAGTCCCATCCATTATGATTCATTTTATTTTTCATGTTTATGTGAAATTATTTTTGAAAGTAGCAAAAATATTAAAACAAAAGGAAAAAAAATTATACAGTTTTTAATTATTAAGATATAAATTGACACTTTTCTGTAATATCAGAAAACTTTGGAGAGACAATCTCCTCAAACAGTATTTTTTATATAGTATGAACCATGTAAAGCTATGGAAAACTACTTGGTACTAGTTACTTCATATTTTTCACTATTGCCCTTTGGTATCACTGGAAAGCGCTTCTCTTCTATTTCTTCATTTGCTGGGTACTCCTAGAACAGTTTCTAGAATTTAAATGGTATTTTCTAAATGATTTTCGTCAGTTTTGTTTTTTCATTTTGATGTTTGTGATGCTCCTCATACTGTCATTTCAGAAGTTAAGTTTCCTTTTGCATTGTAAATTATATGGAAATTCAAGTGAACTAAAACAAGCCCTCAATAAGGAGAGAAAATGAAATAACACGAATTTCACATGGAGTAAATGACACTATGGAGCTGAATGCACATCCATTAGTAATCCTAACAAAGACGTTTTTGAAAGTACTTTGTATTACAATCATTCCTTATTTTGTGTGTGTGTCTTTAAACAAAGCACTTGGAGTTTCATGTTCTGTGATTTTATGCTAAATATAGTATTATAATTTTCAGCTATAATTTTATATACCAATGTAACATTAGGTCAGAAAGGTGTAATTTTTTTGAAGCCTTAATTTACACATTGAAATGTGCCTTAATAATTAAGAGTGCATAGCTAGATTCAAATGGAAAGTCTAGATGAGCCATTGAATCAACCTGTGGCAATTAAAGGTTAGGTTTGTCATATTATATTTGTCAATTAAAGATTAGGTTTGTATATTCCACCCTCACCAATCACATAACACAAAATCTGAGATACCATTTTAAATTTATCAATAATTTCTAAATCCAAGTAAATGTTTTTATTTTAATGAAATCAAATAGTCATAACAAAAATACTGTTCGAATATTTACAAGGAGACTTATAAATCAAATCAGATTAATTGATTTAGTCTTAATCTTTTAAACTGGATGATTGGTTGCTTCGCTTCAGTATAAAATAATTGGTATTAATTTATGGAATTCATTGTTAAGTTGAGAAACCTTACTTTAAATAGTAGCCTATGAGCTAGTTTGATATACCAAGATTTTACTTTTAATAAAATATATATTTTTTTACTTTCTCTTTAAGTATATTGGAATTAACTGAAATCTGGATTCACTACTTTCTGCTGTACTTGTTATCTCTGGATTCCCTCTTGATTACCAAATTATCAGATTGACTCTGACCTTGCAATTATTTTTTGGAATCTAATATAAATATACTAATTTTATATGAAAGCCGCTTGGTAGGTCTTTAGTGGAAAAGTCTATCAGATCTGACTCATATTTAGTTTGATATTTTAGTATCAAAAGACTACTATTACCCTCACTTTTCTTTAGAACAATAACTTTGACAATAAGTAGTAAAAACATTAATAATGAATTACAGAGAAATAAATGAACTCAAGTCCCATGAAAACTGGATGGTGGAGGAATTTAAAAAAAAATCATTCTTAAGCTTTACAAAGATAACTGAAAATCTTAAATTAGAAAATATTCTGGTCAACAAAAGCAAAGCATTACATTTCAGAAACAAACTTTTTGAAATGCATTTGTTCATGTTCCCATTTGTAATGTTATATTTTTAAATATTAAAAAGATTGCCATTTTTCTGAAAATATATTAGAAACACATTAGTTCTGAGACCTTTTTTTCTAACAAACTATTTTTGACTATAAAGATTTTAAGGTTAAAATTCAGTCAACATATATTTGTCTATCCTATAAATTGCTTAGGGTCTGTAGGTTCCACTCTATAGCAGCACAGTTTCTAATTCACAAACCACCTATCACAAATAGATGATTATAACTTTGCGTAAAGAGAATGTTCTCCAACCTCTTAATTTTGTTGTTTAAGAGACAGGATCAGAAGGTGAATGTGGTGTATCCATGGTTGTACTGTGGAGAGATAGAGCTCTTTCTAGAACACAAAACTTTCTCATGCAGTCCTTTTTTTCTTTTTTCTTTCTTTCCTTTTCTTTTTTTTTTTTTTTTTTTT
>NW_026000543.1:0-2492 GCF_001458135.2 Marmota marmota marmota | reverse complement strand
TGCTTGTCCTGCTAGTCCTTGCTTCAATCCAGCGGCGGCGGCGATGGAGGAGGCAGCAGAGGAGCTACTTTGCTGCATAGCTGCCTGTTTGGCTAGTCCCTTTTCAAAAGCAAGGCCACTTTGCTGGGCTACTGCTGCTTGTCTGGCTAGTCCTTGCTTCAAACCAGCGGCTGCGGCGATGGAGGCAGCAGAGGCAGAACTACTTCGCTGCACAGCTGCCTGTCTGGCTAGTCCCTTTTCAACAGCAAGACCACTTTGCTGGCTTGCTAGTTGCAGTGATGATTGCTGAGCAGCAGCTTCTTGTTGGAATCCAAGACCAGGTGCTGCTTGAGACTCCTGCTGGAAAAACTGCCTTTGATGTTCAGCATCTGTTTGGGTACAGCCCAAGAATAAATGAGCTTAGTGGTGGAATACTCCTTACTCCTTACTCTTTACCTCTCTGATCTTGTCACACAGACCCTTTTTTCCTGAATTTTACTTTCAGCTGACAGCCTTCCTCATGGCCTCTCCTTCCTCATGAAGAGCTCCTCTTTACCAATGTACTCTCATATGGAACATCTCACATTCAGTTCCAAGAACAATTGTTTGCCCTTAAGTTTGCAAAACAAGAACAACAATGTCTTGAACACCTTACCATCTGAGACAGAAGAGAAACAAAGTGAAAGGATTATGAATGTCATTTATGTGGCCAATTATGTTTTGAGACACAGTAATAAGTACTGACCATGAATCCAAGTCTTTTCACCTGAGCCCTGTTTTGAAACAACAGACAAGTTGGTCAGGGCCAAAGATTCCCATGGGGGAAATACTGAGACAGAGAAGAGAAAGATAAGTGATGACCCGCAAGATTCACTAAACAGCTGTGGAAGTTCTTGTCAGTTACCAGGAAACAGCAGAACTGAGGAAAACAGAGAAAAAGAATCCAGATGCTTACTTGGGCTCATTTCATCCTGAAAATCTGCAGTGCTAGAGAGGCCCATTGAGGAAGAATGAAGCTGCTGAGTGACTCTCACCACCAGGGAGGAAGGAGCCAGAATTAGGGCCCTTCCCATTCATGCATCATCTCTCCACAGTCATTTCTGCCTGGGGGAGTTGGTGGTCATGCACCTGGTCTCCAGAATTTAGGTTGGGGAAAGTTCTTGTATATCTTTGGGAGAACTAGCTTTTAGTAATTGCTAAAACTAAAAAAGATTATTATCATGACTTTGTAAAATTGAAACAATCCTGAAGAAAACAAAGAAAAGAAAGTTAAGGATGAACTGGATCTTAACTGATTCCAAGGAGGAAGAGTCTTCATAGCTAAACTCTAAGAAATGAAAATGAAGCTCAAGATGAAGTGAAAAGGTAGTCCCTAATCTCAGGGCTCACAGGTATCCTACAGGGAAAGGTGACTTCCAACCACAACCTGGGCACCCCCTAAGTGAACTTGTCCGTCACTCTACATGATGCTGTGGGCATCATAGGAGACTATAATGGAATGGTTGGTGGGTGCTATGCTGAGTCACAACTGCTTGCTTTGAACTAAAAATTAATATAGTAAAAAAAATCATTCGAACAAATGTTATGTCCTCGCTAGAATTATTCAAACCTTGCTGCTAATATTTGCTAAGTGTTGTAGGAATTCCAAAATCCCATTTTATCATTATTTTACCCTTTCCTTATCAAATCTTTTGTTTATATTCACATGCTCTTGAGGGGCAAACCAGCAGCAAATGTTTGGACATGGATCACATATACTATTTATAGCATATTAAAATAGTGAATATAATTGAGAGCAAAATATGAAAATAAGGCCCTGATATTTCTCTCTTCCTATGTGGAGAAAGTCAAACTATTGTACAATTCTCCATCTTTGAGGCATCTTGGTATGTGATTTCTTCCTTCTTCTGTCCTGTGTCTCTACATAGCAAGGCTGCTGGAACCCACTTCTACTTTGATTATGATACTGTGTTCACAATTGGATTGCTCCAATTTTGTCTTGTCCTCTATCATTCTGTCCTTTACAAGACACAGAGGTCAGCCTACAAATCCAAACTTGTCTTCTCATTTCTCTGGCCAAAAATTTTATGGTGATCCCATTATGCATTAAATAAAACATAATTGATACATTGGATGTGGAATGAGAACAAAAGTAGCCTTATCGTTGTCCTAAGAATTCTGCAGTCTATTTTTTTTTATCTCCTTCCCTCCTTCCTTACCTCCCTCTCTGCACTGTGCTCTCCCCTGGTCCCAAGCAAAAACAAATTACAGCCCCTTATCACCACCAGCAGTATTTCATTCTACCTTCGCTTGAACTCCAAACTGGGCTCAGGCCCAGCAAGGCCACTGAGAGCAGGACCACCAGCATGTTGGAGGAGGATCTGTAGTTGCTCCCAAGTCTGTGCTGGGGAAGCCAGGCAGCTCTCTTTTTAAGGAGGAGCAGAACAGTGGCGTCTTTCAGGTCCATGCTGGGTGACCTCACAGCTGATGCACTAGGAGATCTTGCATCCCTG
>NW_026000542.1:0-2493 GCF_001458135.2 Marmota marmota marmota | reverse complement strand
TATCCCTAACCATAAACTTAACCCTATCCCTAAACCTAGCTCTGAACATACACATTACCCTAACACTTACCCTAACCATAACTAGAAAACTTACCCTAGACCTAACCCTAAACCTAACACTTCACCTAGCCCTAACCCTAGCTCAAACCCTAACCTGTACGAGAAACCTAAATCTAACCATGCCTTAACCTTTACCCTAAAACTAAATCTAACCATAAACCTAATCCTAAACTTACGTCTCACCATATCCATTACCCTAACCCTTATCCTAACACTATTAATAAACCTAGCCCTAACCCTAACCCAAACCCTAAAGTTACTGTAATCCTATCCTAGACCTAATGCTGAACCTAACCCTCAACTTAGCCCTAGCCCTAACTCTAGCTCAAACTCTAACCCTTACACTAAACAAACCCTAACAGAAACTCTAACCCTAACCCTAGCCCTAAGACAAACACTAGCCCTATTCCTAGTTCTAATCCAATCTCTGACCATAACCTAACCCTAACACTAACCCTTGGCTTATCCTTATTCCTAGCCTAATCCTAGATCTAAGCCTAACTCTAAATGTATCCCTAACCATAGCCTAAGCCTAACTCTAACACTAGACCTAACCCAAATGCTAATCATAAAACTAGGGCTAAGAGTTACCCTGGGATAAAACAAAACTGAACAATAGACTAACCCTAAACCTTAACTTAAACCAAACCCGCAATTACACCTAGAACTAATCCCAGCTCTAATTTGAGTCCTAACCCTAACCGTAAAATTAACCCTGACCCTGACTTATACCCTAACACTTACCCTAGCTCTGAAACAACACTCTAACCTTAAACCGAACCCTAACACTAAACCTAGATCTAATTTGATTCCTAAACCTAACCCTAAAACTAACCCTGTCCCTGACTCCTATCATAACAATAACCCCAGCTCTAAATTCATCCTAAACTTAAACCTAACCCTAACACGAGAACTACCCCTAACACTAACCCTAAAGCTAACCTTAATTGTAACCCTGATCCTTATATTACTTGTTGCCCTATTCCCAGCCATAATGCTAACACAAAATCTATCCCTAATCAGAGCCTGAAACCTAGCTTTAACACTCACTCTAACCATAACCCTAACACTAGCTTGAACTCTATCCCTAAACTTAAGAAAACCGTAACATAATGGTAACCCTAGACCTATCCCTAATCCTTAGGCTAATCAAAATCCTAACCCTATTTATAGTCCTAAATCTAGCCCTATTTCTAGCTCTAACCTATCCCTAACCATAACCTTAACTCTAACCTTTATTCTGACCATAACACTAAACCTAGGTCTAAACCTGACCCTAACCCTAGACCAAACCCTAACACTAGCCCTACCAGTAAACTTGTATTAAACCGGACTCTACCACTAGCCCTAGACCTAAACCTAATCCTAAATCTAGCCTTAACTCTAGCCCTAGACTTAAACAAAAACTTAGCCCTAGCCCCAACAATAAGGATTAACCTAATGCAAAGACTAATTCTACGACTAAACATAAACCTAGTCCTAATTCTGGCTTTAACCTTAACCCTAACACTAACTTGAACGCGGACCCTGCATTTAACACTAAGCTATCTCTAAGCCTGACCCTAACCGAAAATCTAAACCTAACACTAGACCTAGCTATAATCCTAACCCTACAACTAGCCCTAATCATAATCCTAGCTCTTACATTACCCATAACAATAACCTTACACCTTAACCTAACACAAAACCTAGAGTGAATCCTAAGCCTAAAGTTAGCCCTAAGTATAACCATAACCCTAACCCTAGTGCTAATCCTAACCCTAACTGTAGCATTAGTCCTAAACTTAACTCAATGCCTATCTTTCCCTAAATATAAACTTAGACTTATCCGTAACTCTAACCCTAACACTATCCCTAAACCTAAACTTAACCCTATCCCTAAACCTAGCTCTGAACATACACATTACCCTAACCCTATCCCTAACCCTATTGGTAAACCTAGCCATAACCCGAACCCTAACCCTAACACTAACTGGAAAATTAATCCTACACCTAACCCTAAATCTAACACTTGCCATAGCCCTAACCCTAGCTCAAAACCTAACACATACCAGAAACCTAAACCTAACCATGCCTTAACCTTAAACCTAAAATAAAATCTAAATCTAAACCTAAACCTAACATCTAACAATATCCATTACTCTAACCCTTATCCTAACCCTAATGATAAATGTAGCACTAACCCTAACCCTAACCCTAAACCTACCGTAATCTTTTCCCCAGACCTAATGCTGAACCCAAAACTTAGCCTCGCCCTAAATCTAGCTCAAACCCTAATCATTCCCCTAACGAAACTCTAGCCCAAACTCTAACCCTAATCCTAATGGTAACCATAGCACAAACGCTAGCTCTAACTCTATCCATTAACTTAAACATAACCCTAAACCTAATGCTAACCCTAGCTCTAACCCTAAATCTACCTCTATCCCTAGC
>NW_026000541.1:6065-10322 GCF_001458135.2 Marmota marmota marmota | reverse complement strand
GTGGGGAGGGGGGAGGGTGGAGGATGGGAAAGGCAGCGGAGCACAACAGACACTAGTATGGCAATATGTAAATCAATGGATGTGTAACTGATGTGATTCTGCAATCTGTGTATGTGGTGAAGGTGGGAGTTCATAACCCACTTGAATCAAAGTGTGGAATATGATATGTCAAGAAATTTGTAATGTTTTGAATAACCCACAATAAAAAATTAAAAAAAAAAAAGCAGTAGAAGATAGCAAACAATAAAATCTGAGTTGACATCATAAAAGCTATCTATGCTAAGCCCCAGGCCAACATCATTTTAAATGGAGAAAAATTGAAAATATTCCCTCTAAAAACTGGAACAAGATACAGATGCCCTCTTTCACCACTTCTATTTAACATAGTTCTTGAAACACTGGCCAGAACAATTAGACAAAAGAAATTAAAGGGATACAGATAGATAAAGAACAACTCAAAGTAGCACTATTTGCCAACGATATGATTCTATACCTAGAAGACCCAAAAAATTCCACCAGAAAACTTCTAGAACTAGTAAATGAATTCAGCGATGTAGCAGGATACAAAATCAACACCCATAAATCAAAGGCATTTCTGTACATCAGTGAAAAATATCCTCTGAAAGGGAAACAAGGAAAACTACCCATTTACAATAGCATCCCAAAAAACCCAAAACACTTGGGAATCAACAAAAGAGGTGAAATACCTCTACAACTAAAACTACAGAATGCTAAAGAAAGAAATTAAAGAAGACCTTAGAAGATGGAAAGATCTACCTTGCTCTTGGATAGGCAGAATTAATATTATCAAAATGACCATACTACCAAAAGCACTATACAGATTTAATGCAATTCCGATCAAAATCCCAAAGGCATTCCTCATAGAAATAGAAAAAGCAGTCATGAAATTCATCTCAAAAAATAAGAGACCCAGAATAGCTACAGCAATCCTTAGCAAGAAGAGTGAAGGAGGTGGCATAAATATACCACGCCTTAAACTACGCACAGAGCAAAAGTAACAAAAACAGCATGGTATTGGCACCAAAACAGACTGGTAGACCAATGGTACAGCATAGAGGACACAACAACTAACTCACATAATTACAGTTATCTTATATGAGACAAAGGTGCCAACACATGAATTGGAGAAAAGATAGCCTCTTCAACAAATGATGAAAAACTGGAAATCCACATGCAACAAAATGGGAAAACTGGAAATCCACATGCAACAAAATGAAATTAAATCCCTATCTCTCACCATGCACAAAACTCAGAGTGGACCAAGGACTAGGAATTAGACCAGAGACCCTGTATCTAATAGAAGAAAGAGTAGGCCCAAATCTCCATCATATGGGATTAGGCCCTGACTTCATTAATACGACTCTTATAGCACAAGAATTAAAATCAAGAATCAATAAATGGAATGGATTCAAATTAAAAAGCTTTTTCTTAGCAAAAGAAACAATCAGTGAAGTGAATGGAGAGTCTATAGAATGGGAGCAAATTTTTACTACTTGCACATCAGATAGTGCACTCATCTCTAGGGTATATAAAGAACTCAAAAACCTTAACAACAACAACAGCAACAACAAAAAAACCCAAATAACCCAATCAATAAATGGGTCAAGGAACTGAACAGACACTTCTCCAAAGAAGATATGCAATCAAATGTAGGCCCAACTCTCCATCATGTCGGCTTAGGAATCTACTTCCCCAACAAGACTCCTAAAGCACAAGAAGTAAAATCATGAATCAATAAATGGGATAGAATCAAACTAAAAATGCTGCTTCACAGCAAAGGAAACAATTAAGAACATAAATAGAATAGGAGAAAATCTTTTAACACCTGCATCTCAGAGCATTAATCTCCAGGATATATAAAGAACTCAAAAAACTTTGCACCCAAACCCCCTAAATAACCTAATCCATAAATGGGACTGAACAGACAATTCACAGAAGAAATATGATTGGTGAACAAATATCTGAAAAAAAAAAATGTTGAACATGTCTAGCAATTAGAGAAATGCAAATTAAAACTACACTGAGATTCCATCTCACTCCAGTCAAGAATGGCAATTATCAAGAAGACAAGTAATATAAATGTTGGTGAGGATGTTGGGAAAAAGGTACACTAGTGGACTGAAAGTTAGTACAACCACTAAGGAAAGCAGTATGAAGATTCTTCAGGGAAACTTGGAATGAAACCACCATTTGTCCCAGTTATCCCATTCCTCCTTATATAACCAAAGAACTTAAAATCATCATACTGCAGTGATGCAGCTTCATCAACATTTTTAGCAGCTCAGTTCACAATAGCTAAGATATGGAACCAACCTAGACGCCCTTCAACAGATGAATGAATAAAGAAATTGTGGTAGATATACACAACAGAATATTACTAAGCCATAAAGAAGAATGAAATTATGACATTTTCTGGTAAATGGATGAATTGGAGACTATCATGCTAAGTGAAATACGCCAATTCCCCCAAAACAAAGGTTGAATGTTCTAATATGTGGTTACTAACATAGAATAGAGAAGTTCATTAGATTAGACAAAGAGGAATAAAAGAAATGGAGGGGGATAGGAACTGAAAACACAGTAGAATGAATCAGACATAAATTTCCTATGTTCATATATGAATACATGAACAGTAGCATACGTACAACCACCAGAATGGGAAGTTATATTCCATATATGTATACCATGTTAAAATATACTCTACTGTCATATATATCTAAACAAAATAAAAAAATTATATAGAGGCTACTTTTGAGCTTACCTATAAATTTTGTCTAAAAAAGGTATTCCATAAAATTGGAAGAGGTGACTGGTTACACTAGATACACAAACATCAATGTAAACATAAAAAGTATGAAAGCAAGTATGACACTTCCAAAGGAACACAATAATTCTTTATAGAAGAACTTGAAGAAAATCTGCAAAAACCTGAAAAAGAATTTTAAATAATAATTCTGGAAAAATGAGTAAGATGCGTGAGCTCACAATTAATACAAAGAAATGAGAAAACATCTTAGGTACATGGCTGTAATCCCAGTGACTCAGGAGGTGAAGCAGGAGGATCTCAAATTTGAGGTCAGTTGTGGCAACTTTGTCACCCTGCCTCCAAATAAAAAAAAATAAAAAAGGGATAAGGATATAGCTCAGTAATGCAGCATTCTTGAATTCAGTCCCTAGTATGCAGGGAAAAAAAGTCAAGATATGAGTGGGATACTGACCAAAAAAAATCATGAAAAAGAACCAACTAAAAATCCACAACAGATTAGAATAGAACAAAGAATTCCTAACCTTTAGGAATGGTCTTTTGAATTAACTCAGTAAGACTGGGAAAAAAAAAGAAAGAAAGGAAGAAAAAATTAAAACCTGTTTTACAAAATAGCTGAAAACATATTACTCAGCTATAAAGAAGAATGAAATTATGGCATTTGCCAGGAAGTGGATGAAACTGTAGACTATGATGCTAAGTGAAATAAACCAATCCCAAAAAACTAACGGCAAATATTCTCTCAGATATGCAGATGCATACTCATAATAGGATAGCAGGAGGGAAGAATATAAGTTCATTGGACTCGATAAAGGGGAATGAAGAGAAGTGGGAGGGGACGGGAATAGGAAAGACAGTAGAATGAATTGGATATAACTTTTCTATGTTTATATATGAATTCATGACCAGTGTAACTAACTTCACAATATATACAACCACAAGAATGGGAAGTTATACTCCATGTATGTAAAATATGTAAAAATACATTCTACTGTCATGTATAACTAAAAAGAACAAATAAAACATTTTTTTAAAAAGCTGAAAACTTCCCAAATATTCAAATAGATATGAATTCAAAGGCAAGAAAAGGTCCCCATTTACATTTATCCAAAAGAGAGCCTCACCAAGGAATATTATAGTCAAGATGTCAAAAATCTAAGATACAATCATATTTCACCATATAATTGTCACAACTCTGCTTTTCAAGACCAAAGATTAGTTTATAATCTCATTGTGTAATCATCACAAGGCATAATTCTGATCATCATGCTGCTTAAAAGGGAAACAGAACAAAAAATATCTAAAATTCAAGAAAGGTCTTTTGAAATAATTGGATTCATAGAGCAGCATGGTATTTACCAGTGGCATATGGATGTATATTTGTCTTCTCATGCATTGTGAGCTATAAGCCTATGAGTCTCATTACATGCACATGGTCAATATATTTCTTTTTTTTTTTTTTTTTTTTTTTC
>NW_026000541.1:0-4709 GCF_001458135.2 Marmota marmota marmota | reverse complement strand
TTTTTTTTTTTTTTTTTTTTTTTTTTTTTTTTTTTTTTTTGCGGGGGGAGGGCAGTGTACCAGGGATTGAACTCAGGAGCACTTGACCACTAAGCCTCATCGCCCTATTTTTTGTATTTTTAAATTTAGAGACAGGGTTTCACTGAGTTGTTTAGTGCTTGGCATTTTGCTGAGGCTGCCTTTGAACTTGTGATCCTTCTGTCTCAGCCTCCCAAGCTGCTGGGATTACAGACATGCACCACTGCTCCTGGCCAGTCAATATATTTCTGAAAGTCAACTTGCATGGTTTTGTTAGAATGTTAAGCACTAACAGTAAGCACATGCTATAAAAGAGTGGTACTGAGAACAGTATCTGATAATGAAAAAAGGACAGCAGTGCACAAAACAAATGACAGAGGCACACAATCTCCAGACACTGATTAAATTTTTTAAGTTCCAACTTTGTGACACCCTAGTAATTATTCTCAAGTGTAATGTTTTAACTATAATGCACACATCAATAACAATTAATATGTTTCCTTTTATCAGACCTGAAAAATGTTCACTAAACTAACATGAAGAAATTAAGTGCATCATATGGACTCTTCAATCTTTTTATTTTTATTGTTAATGAACCATTAACGTTTTGCTTATATCTGACAGCAGAATGCTTTATAATTCTTATTACCCATATAGAGCACAATTTTTCATATCTCTGGTTGTATATAAAGTATGTTCACACCAATTCGTGTCTTCATACATGTACTTTGGATAATGATGTCCATCACATTCCACCATCCTTGCTAACCCCCTGCCCCTTCCTTTCCTTTCCCACCCCTCTGGCCTATCTAGAATGTGTCTATTCCTCCAATGCTCCTCCTCCCTACCCCACTATGAATCAGCTTCCTTATATCAAAGAAAACATTCGACATTTGGTTTTGGGGGATTGGCTAACTTTAGCATTATCTTTTTAACTCCATCCATTTACCTGCAAATGCCATGATTTTATTCTTTTTTATTGCTGAGTAATATTTCATTGTGTATATATGTCACATTTTTTTATCCATTCATCTATTGAAGGGCATCTAGGTTGATTCCACAGTTTAGCTATTGTAAATTGTGCTGCTAAAAACATTGATGTGGCTGTGTCCCTGTAATATGCTGTTTTTAAGTCCTTTGGGTATAGTCCGAGAAGAGGGATAGCTGGGTCAAATGGTAGTTCCATTCCCAATTTTCCAAGAAATCTCCATACTGCTTTTCATATTGGCCTACACCAATTTGCAGTCCCACCCAGCAGTGTATGCGTGTACCATTTTCCCCACATCCTCACCAACACTTATTGTTGTTTGTATGCATAATAGCTACCATTCTGACTGGAGTGAGATGAAATCTTAGAGAAATGCAAATCAAAACCACTCTAATTGCTAGTAATGATGAACATTTTTTTCATGTATTTGTTGACTGATTGTACATCATCTTCTGATGATGTGTCTCTTCAGGCCCTTGGCCCATTTATTGATTGGGTTATTTGATTTTTTGGTGTTTAGCTTTTTGAGTTCTTCATATACCCTAGAGATTAGTGCTCTATCTGATGTGTGAGAGGTAAAGATTTGCTCCCAGGATGTAGGCTCACTATTTACCTCAGAGATTGTTTCTAGAATGCTGAGAAGAAACTTTTTAGTTTGAGTCTGGTTGTATTCCTTAGGTTGTATTCCTAAGTCCATGATCCGCTTTGAGTTTTGCGCAAGGTGAGAGATAGGGGTTTAATTTCATTTTGTTGCATATGGCTTTCTAGTTTTCCCAGCACCATTTGTTGAAGAGGCTATCTTTTCTCCAATGCATGTTCTTGGTAACTTTGTCTAATATAAAATAATTGTAGTTTTGTGGGTTAGTCTCTGTGTCCTCTATTCTGTACCATTGGTCTACCAGGCTGTTTTGGTGCCAATATCATGCCGTTTTTGTTACTATTACTCTGTAGTATAGTTTAAGGTCTGGTATAGCGATGCCACCTGCTTTACTCTTCTTGCTAAGGATGGCTTTAGCCATTCTGGGTCTCTTATTTTTCTAGATGAATTTCATGATTATTTTTTCTAATTCTATGAGGAATGCCATTGGCATTTTGATTGGAATTGCATTAAATCTGTATAGTGCTTTTGGTAGTATGGTCATTTTGATAATATTAATTCTGCCTACTCAAGAGCAAGGTAGATCTTTCCATCTTCTAAGTTCTTCTTTGATTTCTTTCTTTAGGGTTCTGTAATTTTCATTATATAGATCTTTCACCTCTTTCCAAAGAGATCAATTTCAAGTGATGAAATAGCAGACACCATCAAAAGTCTACCAACCAAGAAAAGCCCAAGACCGGATGGATACACAGCCAAGTTCCACAAGATCTTTAAAGAAGAACTAATACCAATACTCTTCAATTTATTTCAGGAAATAGAAAAAGGCAGCACTTCCAAACTCATTCTATGAGGCCAATATGACTCTGATTCCAAACCAGGCAAAAACACATCAAATGAAGAAAACTTCGGACCAGTATCTCTAATGAACATAGATGCAAAATTTCTCCATAAAATTCTGGCAAACCAGATACAAAAACATATCAAAAAGATTATGCACGATCAAGTGGGATTCATCCCAGGGATGCAAGGTTAGTTCAACATATAGAAATCAATAAATGTCAGTCATCACATCAATAGACTTAAAGAATCATATGATCATCTCAATAGATGCAGAAAAAGCACTGGACAAAATACAGCACCCTTTATGTTCAAAACACTAGAAAAACAAGGGATAACAGGAACAACATTGTAAAGGCTATCTATGCTAAGCCTCAGGCCAACATCATTCTAAATGGAGAAAAATTGTAGGCATTCCCTCTAAAAACTGGAATAAGACAGGGATGCCCTCTTTCACCACTTCTATTTAACATAATTCTTGAAACACTGTCCAGGGCAATTAGACAGATGAAAGGAAAAAAAAGGGATACACATAGGAAAAGAAGAACTCAAACTAGCACTATTTGCTGATGATATGATTTGCTGATGATATGACTGTATACCTGGAAGACCCTAAAAGTTCCACCAGAAAACTTCTAGCACTAGTAAATGAATTCAGCAAAGTAGTAGGATATAAAATCTATACCCATAAATCAAAGGCATTTCTGTATATCAGTGACACATCCTCAGAAAGGGAAATGAGGAAAACTACCCCATTTTCAATAGCCTCAAAAAAATAATAACTTATTTATTTATATGTGGTGCTGAGAATCAAACTCAATAGCTCACATATGAGAGGCAAGCGCTCTACCACTGAGCCATAATCCCAGCCCAGCTATTCAATTTTGATGTACATTTGTGAGTATTCTATGTATCCTAATATTATTCCAAAGACAGTTTAGTAATATATTATTTTAACATAGTAGCATGATTTTTTTTAAAAAAGCTCTACATAATGCCTGCACCTTGGTTTTTTTGTAAAAAATTTTTTCAAAAAATTTGTGATGATTATGGGATAAAATAGGAAATTCTAAAAATACCAAGAGAAAAGCATCTAATGACATATAAAGCAATGTCCATTAGAATAATAGCAGATTTCTTGGCTGAAATATTACAAACCAGAACAGGATGAGATGATTTATTCATAGTCTTGAAAGAAAAAACCCTGCCAACCAAGAACCCTATACACAGAAAAACTTCTCTTCAGAAATGAAGAAGAAATAGTTTTTCCCAGATAAACAGAAACTTAGGGAATTCACCATGAGACCAACTCTACAAGGATTGATTAAGGGAGTCCTACTCTAGAAACAAAAGAACAATAACCACCATCATGAAAACACATATAAGTGAACAAAACACACTAAAAGAATAGAAACATGAAAAAGAGAAGAGAATCAAACTTACAAAGACAAATTACAAGAGAAGTAGAAAGGAACAAGGAATATATAAAACAAAACAAATGAAGAAAACAACAAAATGACAGGAGCAAGTTTGTGCCTGTTAATAACTGTGTTAATCACGGTGGCTGTGACCAAATACCCGAGAAAATCAAATTAGACAAGGAAATATTTATTTTGGCTCATTGTTTCAGGGTTCAGCTCCTGATCTCTTGGTTCTGTTGATTCTGGGACTGTAGTGAGGCAGAACATCAAGGCAGGGATGGAATGACAAAGTTAGAGCTGCTCACTTCATGGCAGATCACCTCAGAATGGAAGAGAAGGGGGAGTAAAAGAGAGAAAGAACACATGCAAAGCATGTGTGAGGGAAAAAATATACTTTTAAAAAGGCATACACCCGGCTTCTTGGAGCCTGCTCTTATCAGAGCATACACCGAGCAAGGAGCGGCCGAGTTCCGGCTCCCGGAACTGCTCTGGCCCAGGGCTAAGGAGCCCGCGGAAACTGCTTCTTGGAGCCTGATCTAATCAGAGCATACACCGAGCACGGAGCGGCTGAGTTCCGGCTCGCGGAACTGCTCTGGCCCAGGGCTAAGGAGCCCCCGGAAACTGCTTCTCGGTCCGGGTCCTGCTGAGGGCCGGTCAGGACTCACGCGTTGCTTTGGTTACCCGGCAAAGGGAACGAAATGCTGCCATTCGCATAGGATACCAACATGGCAGAGATCTGATGTCATCAGAAAGCGGCGGAGGAGAGAACTTCATCAATACCAGCGGCGACAGAAACAGTTGGTCTCCTGGTAGGGAGGGTGAGGCACAGACACCCGAGTCTCTCTCG
>NW_026000540.1:0-2493 GCF_001458135.2 Marmota marmota marmota | reverse complement strand
CTCCTCCTCCTCCACCTCCACCTCCTTCTCCTCCTCCTCCTCCTTCTTCTTCTTCTTCTTTCTTTTTCTTCTTCTTTTTGAGACAGGGTCTAAGTTGCTGAGGCTGACTTTAAAATTGCAATCCTCCTGCCTCAGCCTATGCAACCACTGTGATTATAGGCATCCACTACCACATCCAGCTTAAAATTTAAAATTTTAGAAAATTGTACTTAGAAATTCCACAGTATGTATCTACTTTGTATTCAGATATAACATTCATGCTAACTATAAATAAAACTCCTAGTATAAATGTCCTGAGCTCTTGCCCAGAGACTAGCATTAGTAAGCTCTCACTTCTGTTTCTCTAAATAAAATAACCCCTACTCCTTTTTTTCTCTGGAAGTATTTACATTTGCATGTATTTACTATAGATTTTTTTCAGAACTCAATGAATATATTTCTAAATTATATGAAATCACATTTTCATCTTTATAGTAAAATAGTGTGGATAAAATGTACTTATTTCTTACAATTTAGGTTATATAGGTATCTTATGCTCTTTTTTATGGTTAGTAAGTATCACATTCTGTATTATTTTTAGTAAACTGACAATGTCACATTATTTTATAATGTGACATTAAAATCAACTTCATTGTATATGAAATTTTGAGAACTCTCTCTTTTTTGTGACAAATGTTTAATATTCTTCTGTATATCAAGTTATATTTCAGTTTAATTAAATACATAAATATAGGAAATTATAAAAGTCTTATAAGAAAACCTCCATAAATATTAATCAAGGTAGAAATGATCTTAGATTATGAAAAGAGAAACATTAATAAATTTTACTACTGCTGAATTTAAAGCACATATCAAAATCAGTGAAAATTGCCAGGCATTGTGGCGCACACTTGAAATCCCAGTGGCTGGGGAGGCTGAGGCAGGAAAGTCATGAATTCAAAGCTAGCCTCAGCAAAAGCCAGGTGCTAAGCAGTTCAGTGAAACACTGTCTCTAAATAAAACCCAAAATAGGGCTGGGGATGTACCTCAGTGAGGAAGTGATCCTCAATTCAATCTCTGGTAACTCCCCCAGCCAAAAAAAATCCCTGAAGCTAAATTAAAAATGTATCTAGAAAAATGGTTACAACAAAGTGGACAAGCAAAACTAATGTCTATATTCATAAAGATTAAAGATGTATGGGATGGCCATCTTCAATAAAGAAAGCCTGTCAAAGTAAAAAAAAAAAAAGATTAAAGGAGAGACAATTTCAATAGAATAATATACATAAAATATGAATGAGCAGATGAAAAGCAAAAAATGAAATACAAAAGGCCAATTAATAAAGAAGGAAATTTATTATCCTGAACTATCAAAATTATCCACACCAGCTCTGTTAGGAGCAGAGGTGGATTAGGATTTACAAATTGTGTTCCTAATTCACACAAAGAGAGATGGCATTTAGAGTTGCTCACCAGGGGACTTTAGGGTAGCAAATCCCTAGCTGCCATTTCTAGCACATTGCCTAAGTCAAAGAAGAAAAATTTTAGTTAATTGAAAGACTGAAGCATTGGAGTTTAATAATTCCAAGCACTATTGTTAATGGGAATGTTAGATCATGTAATTTTTTTTTCAATATTTATTTTTCAGTTATAATTGGATACAATACCTTTATTTAATTAATTAATTTATTTATTCTTTTATGTGGTGCTTAGAATTCAGGGTCTCACATGTGCTGAGGGAGTGCTCTACAGCTGAGCCACAATCCCAGTCCAAGATCATGTAATTTGATTTGTAATTTTTATTCAATATAAGAAGACACTAATTGTTTGCATTTTAAAAACTATTTCCACAGAATGAAGTATAATTTAAGCCCACTAATATACAAAATTTTAGTGTAATTTGGATTTGGTAAATGAAATAATAAAACTAAGTTACTGATATTTGAAAGTATTTACATAATGTAGTCTAGTCTATTTGTTGAGGCTATCTTTAAGCTTCCATATCTATTGTATTTTATTTTATTTTATTTTTTTTTAACTTTTTTTTATTGTGGGTTGTTCAAAACATTACAAATTTCTTGACATATCATATTCCACACTTTGATTCAAGTGGGTTATGAACTCCCCCCCCTCACCCCATACACAGATAGCAGAATCACATCAGTTTCACATCCATTGATTTACAAATTGCCATCCTAGTGTCTGTTGTGCTCCGCTGCCTTTCCCATCCTCCACCCTCCCCCCTCCCCACCTCCCTCTCCCTTCTCTCTCTGTTAGAATCCTGATTCTAGATCCTCCTCTAGTAAGCAGGAGAATCTAAGCTGCATCTGCAGTAATCTCAGTGGACCCCTACATTAGCTGCTCCTCTACAGCAAACTGATTCCTGAGATAATCTCTTTCTGACTCCATTGTCCTCTCCTAAGACAATTTCTCACCTTTACTTCCATAACCTTGGCAGGGCATAGAGATGAAGACATGTGCTACAAGATTCAGCAAATACTCATTAGTGATTGG
>NW_026000539.1:0-2493 GCF_001458135.2 Marmota marmota marmota | reverse complement strand
AACAGACACTTCTCAGAAGAGGATATAGAATCAATCAACAAATACATGAAAAAAATGCTCACCATCACTAGCAATCAGAGAAATGCAGATTAAAACTACTCTAAGATACCATCTCATTCCAATAAGAATGGCAGCCATTATGAAGTCAAACAACAACAAGTACTGGTGAGGATGTGGGGAAAAAAGGTACACTCATACTTTGCTGGTGGGACTGCAAATTGGTGCACCCAATTTGGAAAGCAGTATGGAGATTCCTTGGAAAACTGGGAATGGAACCACCATTTGACCCAGCTATTCCTCTTCCCAGACTATACTCAAAAGACCTAAAAACAGCACACTACAGGGACACAACCACATCAATGTTTATAGCAATAAAATTCACAATAGCTAGACTGTGGAGCCAAACTAGATGCCCTTCAATGGATGAATGGATAAAAAAATGTGGCATTTATGCACAATTGAATATTACTCAGCACTAAAAAATAATAAGATCATGGCATTTGCAGGGAAATGGATGGCATTAGAGCAGATTATGCTAAGTGAAGTTAGCTAATCCCAATAAAAAAAATGCTGAATGTCTTCTCTGATATAAGGGGGCTGACTCTAAATGGGGTAGGGAGGGAGAGCATGGGAGGAAGATTACCTCTAGATAGGTAAGAGGGGTGGGAGGGAAAGGGAGGGAAAGGGGGACTAGCAAGGATGGTGGAAGGAGACCCTCATCATTATACAAAATACATGTATGAAGATGTGAATTTGGTGTCAACATATCTTATATACAGAGATATGATAAATTATGGTATAAAGGTATATTAAGAATTGTAATGCAAAATAATAATAATAATAAGAGAGCTCATGTAGAAAAAAAAAGTCCCCTGTTCTTGCTGTAGAGCAGTACCAGAGCCTCTGGGACAGGAGTCCCATGTGTTTCTCCTTTGCTAACAAAGCAATAAACATTCTTTTTCCTTTTTCTCAAGAAAGAAAGAAAGAAAGAAAGAAAGAAAGAAAGAAAGAAAAAGAAAAGAAAAGATAAAACAACAAAAATCTTGGTTTAGTTTTTTCTTCATTTGTATTTGCTTTAACTCATTTATAGCATTAGAATCATAAACCCATTGCCTGGAGGAACTTGGTCACTCAAGTGCATGCTGAATGAATGAATAATGGACATATTCTTAGTTTTCCATAAAACTAACAGGAGACATTAAGGTGCCCCACAATCCAAAGCACCATCAATGTGAGAGGGTGACAAAGGCTTTATCATCTGCATATTTATCAACAATAGGAAGAAGACATTAGGAGGATTTAGTTTTAAATCAAGCCATCATGCTTGCACACAGCAAGATATGAATGAACTTGCTTGAGACTGCTGTACCTTTGGTCCTGCTCAAGAGCATCATGATTCCATCATTGAATGCCATATGTTAACCAGGAAGACCTGGGCCTGCTACCCAGGAATACCTGGGCCCACGTCCAGGACGCTACCCTCAATTACTGAAAACATCATCATTAAACCTTTTACAAATGATTTTTACAAAATTTATGTAAAATGGAAACTATTACGGTTTGAATGTGAAGTGGCCCCCAAAAGCTCATGTGTGAGATGATGCAAGAAGGTTTAGAGGAGAAATGATTGGGTTATAAGAGCCTTAACCCAATCAGTGAATTAATCCCCTGATACTGAGTGGTGAAAGTGGGAAGGGTGTAGCTGGAGGAGGTTGGTCACTGGGGGCATGGCTTTGGGGTATATATTTGTTTCTGGTGAGTGTAATTTCTTTCTCTGCTTCCTGATCATCATGTGAGCATCTCCCTCTGCAACATTCTTCAACATGTTCTTCTGCCTCATCTGGAGCCATGAAGAATGAAGCCAGCTGCCTGTGAAACTGTGAGGCCACAAATAAACTTCCTCCTGTACAATTGTTCTGATGGGGTCTTTGTGTCACAGCAGTGAAAAAGCTGACCAAAACAGAAATAATTTATTAAATTTCTTAAGATGACTCTTAAGGAAAGCATGAAATGTTAGTGTTAGATGAAAAATACCAGGTACCTAAGTTAAGCTGACATAGTTTAATAGTTTTCAGTGGACTAAATGAATGCACAAATGTTAAGACAAAACCACTATCTTAATAAACTTAGATTAAAAGTGTTAAAAGTTTCAATTTGTACCACATCAAAAGACTCAAAAGGTTTTTTTTAAAAAAAATACTTGTTAAAGCAATTACATTCATTATTGGATTGAGTTTTATAGGTAAAAATACAGGTTTTACAGGTAATATGTGCATACTCCTTGTAGGTAGTCTCAGGTTATCAACAAAATGTGAAATATGAATGAGTCAAAAGAAAATATCTTTATCTTGGCATGCAATAATTCACTCAAACACTTCCTGTGACATCCTGGATGTCACAGCTCCTATTTTTTTTAAAGAAAGAGTGAAATGAAAAGTCATGATACCAAGTAACTATGAAGTGTTGATATTTGTGTTTAAAACCATGTGAGTT
>NW_026000538.1:0-2493 GCF_001458135.2 Marmota marmota marmota | reverse complement strand
TGCCCAGGTAGCAGGACCATAAGCGGCAATGATCTTCTGGGGTGGGCATTTGGCTTCACCCCAAGATTAGTGACCTCGTAAATCAAGTTACCTCCCAATGGACCTCTTTTTTTCTTTCCAGACAGTCATCCAACCATTGCATTCCTCTGACAGGACAAGTCCTAAATATATGTTTTACCACCTCTTGATTATAATGGATTGTCTTGACATATGGTTCACGTGATCTCATTTCCATGGTTGGAATTGGAGTAGAACAGAACCTCTTAAGGTTATCAAAGGAAACCAAACTAAATAATAAACTAATGTTTTGGTTAGTATAAGTTAAACAACATAAATTAACAAAGTAAAACTAATAAAACCAAACAAATCCTAGAAAATTTATATAACCAATGTAAATAATTATAAATGATTTTTTTACCCACTGTCCAGTCAGTAGGAGTTACTGTTACCAAACCAATAGTAAAAAAAAAAAAAAAAAAAAAAAAAAAAAAAAAAAAAAAAAAAAAAACACTAGAGAATTATGTATATATCTAGAAGCAAGTGGTGGCAATGCATTATAGTAAAAGAACTATCTTAGGGGGTGAAAGCATTCATTAGTTTTGGTGGGAAGTTTATTTTTCATGGTGCATTGATCAGCAAGTCCCTCCTGTGTGGATGAACCAGGGAAGTAGTCTCCACAAGCTTCGGCTGTGCCTACACCAGTCAGCTTCCGAAGTGACTGGAGCAGGGCTGTTTTCCTTCTTACCCTCAAGCTTCTCTTGTGCTCCTTTTTTTTTCTAGACAGTCAGCTTCAAGGGTGTAGCAGCATCTGGAGTGCACACCCAGTCCACAACTGCAGACTTCAGTCTGGTGCAGTCAATCAAGGGACCTATTTCTACAAACTTGACTGCAGTTGGGGTGCATAAAATAACAGGGAAAGAGCCCTCCCAAAGAAGTTTAGGTGTTTGAATATTGCATTCTTTGATCCAGAATCAATCTCCAGGCTTGAAGGAGTGTGCACCTGTAGTCAAACTTATTGGCAAACTTTCTCTAATCTATTGGTTTAGAAACTGTAAAGTTTTCCCTAAGGCCTGAAGCTGTCGTCATCAAGGTGAATTCTCCTATTTTTCTTAAGTCTCCCAATGATCCCCTAATAAGAGGGGGGCTCAAGTACATTATCTTATAAGGAGAGAATCAAGTCCTCCTAGTGGGAGTGGATCTAATCCTCAACAGTGTAGTATGGAGAAGTTTATCACAACGTAAGTGAGTCTCCTGACACAGCTTACCCAACTGAGACTTAAAGTCCTGTTCATCCTTTGAACTTTACCAGAACTCCGCAGCCTATAAGCAGTATGTAACTTACATCTGATGTTTAAACTCTTTGTCAGTAATCATATCACCTCTGCCCAAAAGCTGGCCCATTGTCTCAGCCAATAATGATTGGGATAAAAAATCTGGAATTATTTCCCTGAGAAGCATCCTGGTTTTCTCCCTAGCCTTTTCAGGGTAGGTGAGAAAGGCTTCCACCCAGTCACAATAAAAACACAAAAACAAAACAAAACACAACCAAAAGTTACTTATAGCCCTGTGAGCATGGTAGTTCAGTGAAGTCTACTTCCAAGTCTTCAAAAGGTGCTCCTCCTATAGTTTGGATTCCTGGTGGGAGCTCTGGCCCCTGACAAGGATTGTTGTGAGCACAAACCTCACATTTTTTTTCCAGAATATCCAGGTGAATTTTGTGATCCAGGGGACATAGAAATGTTGACTCGGAACTGTCTCAAGTGCTGTATGTCCAATGTGTTCTCCTGTCAAACGGTTTGATAAAGGCTAGGGCTAGAATCTCCAGGATGGCTAGACTGGCCATCACACTATCTCCATCATCCTCCTAGGAGAATTTTTTTTTCAGTCTTAATTTATTTATGTTCATGCTGGGAGTATGTTGGCTCCCATTCTGTTTAACAGTCGACCAGCAGAAGGGCAGCCTTTAAACCTGGGACTAGATTTTATTCTCATTTCTTGCAGACAGCTAACCAAGCTGGAGATGCCTCCCACCTGGGTATTGGAGGGGGCTAATATAGCCCTTCAGCAAGGGTAGAGAGAACTCGACCCTCTAAGCTGGAGAACCCTCCAACCAGTGTGTCAGGGTGAGGGAGCTCTTATATCATTGCCTCCAGGGTAGTGGGGACGTGCTCCTCCAGACAGAAAACCCCTCTCACCTGGATGTTGCAGGGACCTTGTGTACAACCTTAGCCAGGATAGAGAAGACTCACCCCTCCATATAGGAGACCCTACCTCCAGGGTGTCAGGGAGAGCCCTTATACCACAGCAGCCAGGGTAGAGGGGAATCTCCAAAAGATCCCTCCCACCTAAGTGTCTGGTGAGGGGGTTCATATATAGCCCTATCCAGGGTAGAGGGGAGTAGCCTCTCCAGGAAGGTGACCCCTCCCACCTGAGTGTTGCAGGGAGCTTGTATTCCAAGTTAGCCAGGGTAGAGGGGACTGGAGGTGCGAATCC
>NW_026000537.1:0-2493 GCF_001458135.2 Marmota marmota marmota | reverse complement strand
AAAATGAATTTGTAAAGGCCTGGGGGTGAGGCTCAGGGGTCATGTTCAGCATGTGTGCTGCCCTGGGTTCATTGCGCAGGACCACACACACACACACACACACACACACACACACACATCCTTAGTTACATGTGCAAAGGCTGAAACCTCCCAAGGCCTGGACATGGGCATAACGTCCTCAGGGTCCTTAGAGTCCTCAGGGGAGACCCCAGGCCCTTCCCTAGCGGTGCTTGTGGTGTGGAAGTGGCTCTTCAAGACGCGCCTGGGCAGAAGCAGCCAGGCCCTTGGGTCAATGACATCACAAGATCCAAATCTCTTAACTGCCCCCAAAGGAAGCGTGTGACCTGTGAAGTGGCCATGGTGGGCCACGCAGTCGAGCAGCTTCCGCTTTCGGCCTCTCCGCCTCAGTTCCCGGCCCCCAGCCCCAGCAGGGCGGGGCCCAGCTCACAGCTCCTGGCCCCCTGCCCGTGAGCGGACAGGAAAGCCTTCTCTTTCTGCAGTCGCGGTGCCCCGGGTTGACCGTGTGCTCAACCAAAGGACCCTTTCCCCTAGCGGGGTGTGGTGGACCCGCCTGTGATCCCAGGCCTCCCTGATTGCTGAGGCTGGCCTACGACTTAAGATCCTCCTGCCTCAGCCTCCGGGGTCGCTGCGATGACGGGCTGCGCCACGGCACCCGGCTTCTGATTGGACCCTATGCATACGCTCTTACAGTGGTCAGGAGGGTCACCCTTATCTCCCTGAGTGCAGGGATCTGGTCTGAAGGCCCTGAAGGCCCCTCCCTTCAGGGTAACTTGGGCTCCTCTTGTCGACATGACTCGGGGCCTGCCCTTCTGCAGAGAAGAGACAGTTCACAGAGGAATGTGACGTGTCCTGTCCACCCAGGCCAGGCGGGGCGGCAGGTAAACTGCTTCTCAGAAGAGAAAGCACGTGGGGGTCAGCCCAGTGGGCCTGTTTCCTAGAATTATGTCCTCCACCTGGTGTCCCACCTTCCACATCTGTCTGTCCCCGTCACCCTCATGGTGTTTTTTTTTTTTTTATTTTTATTTTTTAAGAGAGAGGGAGGGAGAGAGAGAGAGAGAGAGAATTTTAATATTTATTTTTTGGTTTTCGGCGGACACAGCATCTTTGTTTGTATGCGGTGCTGAGGATCGAACCCGGGCCGCACGCCTGCCAGGCGAGCGCGCTACCGCTTGAGCCACATCCCCAGCCCCCCCCTCATGGTGTTTTTAAGGTTCATCTTGGTGGTGGCTGGGGTAGGACTTCATTCCTTTTCATGGCTGAATAATATTCTACTGCTGGTCTGATCTGTGGCCCAGGCATTACTGAGCCCATCACTGGTCACTGGCCATTCCTCTGCTTCCAAGGTCACCTCTTCTTGTTTCCACCTGTTGGCCACCGTGAGGATCTTCTGAGAGTTTGAATGGCCAGTGGGGCACCCGTCACAGAGTTGGAGCTGATCTCTAAACAGCGGGGAGTCCCTTGGCATCTCATGGCAGTGGACACACAGGTTCCGGGCCCTGGACCTGCTGCTGGTGGAGCCGGGCACAAACATTGGGGCCCCTTCACGTGCCTCTGAAATAGCTGCTTCTCAGCCCCCAGCTCAGCCCGTGGCCACAGTGGACCCTCGGGACCCTGGCCCCGGGAGGAAGGAGAAGAGGGAGGCACCGGAGGACACTGGAGCCCTGGGGAGGGGAGTGCAGGGGGTGGGCGGAGAGGACCCGAGTCCCCAGAGCCTCCGGCAAAGTCCAGGGTGGGAGGACAGCAGGCGGACAGCAGGCGGCTGGTCTGTGCCCCCGGTTCCTGGTGACTTTCTGTTGTATGCTAATGAGGTGGCTCATGGGTGTGGGGACACCAGGTGGCCTTGGAATGGGGCAGAGGGACAGAAGCCCAAGCCTGTGAGACTGGAGGGTGGGAACCTGCAGCTCACCCCCATCTGGGTCCAGCAGCCACTGGCCACAGCTCATCTCTCAGGGCTGCGGAAGAACCAGTCTGGTCAAACCACCTGATGGCCGGGACGTCACACGCGAGGAGTGGGGACAGGGGCCCTTGCCCTGAGGACGCCTCCTGACCCCCGCCGTGTCCCTTCTTACCCTCCACAACACACTAATAGTGACCACAGCACTTTCCTGGGTTCTGTTGAGCAAACAGGGTACCCCAGAGGCACCCCTGAGGCACTGTGCCCACAGAGCACTTGGGCCACCAGCATGGTCCCCACGTCCCTGGACAGCAGCCACGGGTCCCACAGAGCAGCTCAGAGCTGACCCTAACTATCCACAGCTGGCCCCAGACCCCACGGGCAGGGGCTCGGTGCCAGAGCCCCCCACTTAGATGCCAGCACACGTCCCGGGCCACCAGGGCTCCCGAGCCCCTGGCTGCCCCTTCTGGGTTTGTTAGACCAGAGCTCGGTCAGTCATCAAGGGTCAATCAGGAAGAGCCGTGGACGGGACGCCCAGGAGGCAGGGCACTGGGTGGGTGGGAGCTCCCCCCCCCCCC
>NW_026000536.1:0-2493 GCF_001458135.2 Marmota marmota marmota | reverse complement strand
AGAGGGCGGGCGGGAATAGGGGTGGGTCTGACCTCAGAGGGTGGCCAAGAGGGACGGGGACGTTCAGGCCATGACCTCAGGGGTGCAGATGAAGGACAAGTGGTTGAGCACGGCCTCAGGTTCTGGCTTGGTCACCTGGGTCAGTGCCATTGACAGCCTGGGCCACCCAGCGTCGTCCTCTGGAGTCTGAAGGGTGGTGGCCGAGGGTGTTGTGGTGTCTCTGGGTGGCACACGAAGGGCCAGGCTGCTCTGCTGTCACCTCCCTAGCAAAGAGGGCTCAGGCGCCGTGGAACCAGGCGCGACCCGGCAGCTGGGAGGGCGGCTGCTGCCCCGTGGGCCGGGGACGCGGACGGGGCCTTGGCCTGAGGGCCACTTTAAATGCCCCCCGTCCTGCTGGGCAGAGGGGACGCCCATCTGCTAGGAGCCCCCAAGACGGTGGCTAAGTGACGCTCTGGCCACCAGACCCCCAGGCCAGGCGCTTTCTAGAGGTGGCCATGCAAGCATTTGGGGCTGGGGCAGCGAGCTCCCCGTGCCGGTCCGGGGCCCACTCGGGCACCTGCTCAGGTCCAGCCAAGTGGCAGAGCCTTCAGCAAACCCCGAAAATAAAGCCACAAGACCCACTGCTGGCGGCTCCCTGAGCAGGGAGTGGGAAACCAGCCCCCGCGGGGAAGGGGAGGGTGGGAGTGCCCGGAGCTGGGGCCTCCCGCCTCCCAGCCTGACACCCAGCCTCTCTTCCCTTCTCCCCCTAACATCCGTCCACAGTGGCAATAGCAAAGGGAAGGACATCAACACCATCAAATCTCTCCGAGTCCTCCGGGTGCTACGACCTCTTAAAACCATCAAGCGGTTGCCAAAGCTCAAGGTGAGACTGGGGCACGTGGGGAGGGGGCCCGTCAGGTTGGCAGCGTAAAGTTGAACAAGTCACGCACTGCTCAAAACCCCCACCACTGATCCAAGGAGCCGCTGGTAAAGCTCAGCACCGCCCTCATCTACGGGTCTGGGTGTCACTACAGATGGTCTGCAGGTGGCGGTGAAGGGCAAGACCTAACGCCTCCGTGTGTAATTTCCCACCAGGTGAAATGTGTTGCCTTCAGGGTCCCGCTCCCTCATCCTCACAGGGTGTCCCGTGGGTGACAGGCACAGCCCTCGTCAGGGCAGCAGGAAGCTGGGTTTCCGGTCTTCCATGACCTCTTAACTTACCTGCCTGGTCTAGGCCCCCAGACCCCTGTAACAAAACAGCCAGACTCCACATTGCCAAAAGCTCCTTGTTCCAAAAAAAGACGGAAAACAAACCCTAGCCTTCCAACAACTGCTGTTCCACCCAAGGGCCACCAGTGTTCTCTCGATATGTCAGGTCGGCCACTAGCTTCCGATCAAGCCAGCTTATTTATTAATTTTACTTAAGAGAATTTACTTTGAAAGGAAGTACGGCTTCACCTCTCTCAAGTTCCAGAACCCAGTGCTCACAGAAGGTAAAATGCGTATCTGTTGGAAGAAAATAAGATCCTGTCATTAAGACGTAGCCAAGGACGGCTGCGGCCAGCGGCCCTGAGCGTGCTGTGGGCCCGGGTTGGAGAGTGACCAGGGCAGACGTTCACACCGCAGTCAGAGCAGCGCCCCAGCACTGAGGAGGATGGGGAGGAGGTTGTGACCCGAGGTTCAGCCTCATCCAAACCAGCCTCTGATGTCCCCTCCGGAGGCAGCATCCCTTGGGAATTTGGAATCCGTTGGTGGCGTCCCTTCTTGGCTCTGTGACAACCAGAGGGACTGTGGCTGCCCTTTGGGGTCAGGGCTAGCGTTGGGATGCTCCTTTGGTAGCCATGAGCCCCCTCCCAGGCGACTGGGGACCCTGCCTCTGTGTCCCACGAGGCTGCGGCAGCCCCTGGTGCCTTTGAGGTGGAACCGGCATGGCCCTGAGGAGCCCAGGGAGGCCAGGGAGAGCGCTGGGGCTGAGCTGCCGGGGGTGGACCCTGGCTCCTGGGGGGCACAGAAGGAGTCCGTCTTGCGTCATGCGCACAGGGTCACCTCAAATCCAGAGAGCCCCTGACTGCCCGGGAGGAAGGAGGGAGGAGGCCACGAGTCCGGGCACCGGGAGCCGGGGCTGTGGTGACAGGAACACAGAATTGACAGGCAGAGGCCTCTCCAGTGAGGATCCTCCCCTGGAGAGGCTCTGAGCGTGCTGTGGGCCCCAGTTGAAGAGCCACACGCCGAATTGGAAAGGGGCAGCCGCCCAGGGGTTCAGACGCATGGAAACCCAAGACCGAGGCTGGGCGTTGGTGGTGCCCACCTGTGACCCCAGCGACTCGGGAGGCTCAGGCAGGAGGATCCCAAGTTGGAGGACAGCCTCAGCACCTTAGCAAGACCCTGCCTCAAAAAGAGCTGGGGACGTACCTCAGTGGCAGAGTGCCCCGGGTTCCATCCTCAACACCACATAAAAATAAATAAATTAGATAAAGGTATTAAAAATGTTTAAAAAATAAATAAAAAGCAAAA
>NW_026000535.1:0-2493 GCF_001458135.2 Marmota marmota marmota | reverse complement strand
CTGCTATACAGATATGAAGTGATGATAATAAAAAGGCAAATAATGTATTATACCATGAAAAGTTTTCATTTAAGGACCCTCTGAAAGAGCTTCTTGTTCCATAGGGGCTTCTGGATTACACTTTTGATGGTTGTTTTGAGTTTGTCTGAGATACAAGGTGTATGTGTGGATGATGACCTTGGAACTATTGTTGTCATATTGATCTCCCACCTATGGTGGCCACTGAGTCCTCAAATGTAAGTTATACTGACATCAATAGAGGCTTTATGAATTGGAAAATTGTCACTATTTTGTTTTTTTATTTTTATTTTTTAGTTGTAGATGTGTTACCACTGTTTTACCAGTGAAGAGTCCTTGCTTCCCCAATGTTGAAGCATGCCGAGGCAAGTTCAGAGTGGAAAATAGAGGCTTTATTAAAGGACAGCAGAAAAGACTTCTCCCCTCCCTGGAGGAAGAAGGGGACCCAAGAGGTGGAATCCATGGAAGGGTGAATGTGTTCCCCCTTTTATAGCTAAGGTCTTCCTCCAGCTTTCCCCCATTCCTGTCTTTGTTCTGTTATCTTTCAGTGATGGAATATAGGGTGGGGCGCAGGTGGGCCAAAGAAGTAATCTGGGCAGGAAGGACTTTTGGATTAGCAACTCCATTTTCACTGGGAGCTATTTCATTAACATTTCTTTGGGATGGGCTCTGGGCCTTGGGGACATTAGCATTCCAAAGGTTGTTCTGCTTTTCCCTGACTCCATTCTCAACATGGCCTTCATTTTCAATTTTACTCCATTTACCTAACTACACTACCTATCTTTAAATCTGGCTTCAGATGGACAAAATATCTTTATTTATTTACTTATTTTTATGTGCTACTGAGATTCAAACTCAGTTCCTCATGCATGCAAAGCAAGTGATCTACCACAGAGATACCACCCAAGTCCACTATGTTGTTTTTATTTGTTATTTTTGCAGTACTAGGGATTGAACCTAGGGGCTCTTGCATGTTTGGCAAGTGCTCTGTCACTAGGCAAGATCTCTATCTCTCCTTGCCCTTTATTTTATTGTTATTTTGAGACACAAGGGATTGTAAGGGTAAAAGAAATTGAAGTTAAAGCGTAAAAGTTAAAGGGTAAAAGACCAGGTGTTGTAAAAGTTTCTAAGCTGCAAGGTCTGAGTTAAAATGTAAAGGAGGTATTGTTAGGTTTCTATGCTACCTGCAAAACCTGAAATTTCTGTAGCTGTTAAGACAATGCTTAGAACCGCCCAGTAAACATTTCCCCTGATTGTTTGGTTGTTTAATAACTGAAGGGGTCTGTGTGGTTGCACGTAGGCCTTGCAGGGCCTGAACCAATCAGTTTGAATGTGTACTCTCCTTAGGAATGACCTATCACTCCAGCCTGACCTGTTCCCGCCAATGAATGAACTAATCATGTTTAGGAGTTGTTGTTCAATTTTCCCGTGCCTCATGATTTGTTCTGATGTATACAAAGCCCTCCGCCCTCCCCCAAAAGTGTACTTAAGCAGTGCTCAGCCCCTGCTCGGGGCTCTGGGCTGCTTTCCCTTCTTGAGTGGGCACGGAGCCCCAGCATGCTGGTTCAATAAATCCCCTTCTGCCAATTGCATGAGTGGTCACTTGGTGGTCTCTTTCTCCAATGTTTCGCGGGACCCTTACAGGATGGCTAGATTGCCCAGGTTGGCCTTGAACTTTCCAGGACTCCTCCTGCCTCAGTTTCCCAAGTAGCTGGGATAATATGTATGCCCTACAGCACTGGCTCACAGCATGTTTTTATTTATTTATTTATTTTTTACATTTTATTATTATTATTTTTTCAGTTTTAGGTGGACACAACATCTTTATTTTATTTTTAGGTGGTGCTGAGGATCGAACCCAGTGCCTCATGTGTGCTAGGCAAGCACTCTACCAGTGAGCCACAACCCCAGCCCTTCACCACCTGTTTTTAAATGGAGAAAGATATGATTTAAATTTTCAAGTTACTTTAGTAGAATCCTGGTAACATTTTGTGGCAAAAAAGAAAAACCACATAATTTTCACATGGAGGGTGAGAGTAAAAAATTTGTCATAATGAGGAATTAAGAAAGCAATAGTTCAGGGTTGAGCTCTTGAAGCTGAAGAGGTTGCTAAAGATGTTCAGGTGGAAGGTGTGGCTGTGACTGCACAGTTCTCTTTGGCATGGAGAGGTTCAAGGATGAGTGTTAGAAAACTCACCACACTGGCATCACTGTGCAAGACAGGGGGCCTGCTAAAATTACCAAACAAAACAGGAGGCTGCTCTGGAGGCCTTTATGTGATGATATGTGAAACCAAGTATCATATCATTACTAACACAGAACACAGACCTCCATAATTATCTCACATCTAAATAATTTTAAAACTCATTTCTCTGTTTTAACAATGAGAATAGTAGCACAGTCAATTTCTATAAAATACCACATGGTAATAAGTTACTAGGAAGGACTTGTACTTGGCAAACACAGGTTATTAAA
>NW_026000534.1:0-2494 GCF_001458135.2 Marmota marmota marmota | reverse complement strand
GGTAGAGGATAGGAAAGGTAGCAGAATACAACAGTTACTAATAGGGCATTATGTAAAAATGTGGATGTGTAACCAATGTGATTCTGCAATCTGTATTTGGGGTAAAATTGGGAGTTCATAACCAACTTGAATCTAATGTATGAAATACGATATGTCAAGAGCTTTATAATGTTTTGAACAACCAATAAAAAAAATTAAAAAAAAAAATAAAAAAAAATAATAAAAATAAACAAAGGAAAAAAAAAAGAATGCAATAAATGGAATAAAGGGTCAAATAAAGAATCAATCATTTCTGCATAAAGTAACATAAACTTCTATTGATTGTAATGACAATCTTATGTACTTGGCTAACTCACTGTGCTCTACAAATAAATGAATACAGAAGACAAAAAAAAAAGAAATATGGCTTTCTACCAGATTTTTTAATTAAAAAATTACTTGAAAACTTTATTTTATTTCTATCCCAGTAGATATCCTCTGCAATTTTCTGTTCAGAATTCTTTTATTAGATTTCCCCCTAAAAGTTAGTTTTAAAATAAGATTTTTCATAACAACAGGTTTAAGTCCCCTACCTTTTGGTAGAATTTGAATGAAAATATTTTTTACAAGCTGGAATTGAGGGGGAAAAATCTGGTATAAAAGAACCTTTTCAACATAAAAATATTTAAAAATGTTAGGGTGATAAACTTATTTCCCAGACAGCCTGAGATTTGTCCTTTCTCCCAGGATTGAGAGATAGCTTTTCTTTCTGATTCCTGTTTTTGATAACGAGTTACAAATAGATTTTTATATTTAGAATAAAATTCAGTTCAGCGTGTTTTGTGTGTATTGATGTCTAACATTACCCAGACATAAGGCTTGTCTGTCCGTTGGTGAAATTCTTACAGTCTGATTGTCTCATCCCCAGTCTTAATTTGTCTTCTTGGCACCCTCAAAAATGTCCTCTGCTCTCCACTTGTGATCTGGTGATGTCATCTTTTGAGTTTAATTCTTCACAGTCATTCTGTCATCAAAAAAAGTGTGTTTTAAACTATGTCCTGTGGGGTTCTTGGATTCTGTTGAGGAACTGATGAAGACGGGGGTGAGTAAATGGGGAGTCTGAGACAGAAGGGGCTCCAGGTCCCAACTTGGCCACCAGCCAGAACACCTGTGGTGGTTTCTGGTCAACCTAGTTCCAGAGTTTCCTATATTTTTCTTGTAAAAAGGGATTTTTGGGGAAAGCTCTTTTTTATGTGCTAAGAAACAGAATTTTTTTTCCTAGTTTGGATCTAGAGGGCAATTTTGACCATAATTCTTTCTTTTTCGTACAACAATAGGAGTAACAACAAGTCAAGAGAAACTCTTGCATGCCAGATGAGAAGGAAGTTCAACACCTTCTTTTTAGGCTGCCCTGATATTTTATGAGCTCTGGGAACTTACATTTTATGAGTTAAGGTTAGCCAGGGTCATATGTTGTCATTACTTCTTGCTGCCACATGGTGTCGCTGTGGACAACCGGTCATTTTGATAGCCACTACCAGTCGGCTTATGGTTCAGGTCTGTGCAGGCCACTGAGAATCTTTGAAAGACAGCCTGCAGTGGTGGGTGGTCCACTGTGTTTGGCTCAGGTTTAGTTAGCGATGTTCTACACCCAAGTTCCCACAAGCACAGCTTTTGATACTCAGTTCTTTCTGGGACATATAAAGTCTCATCTCCTTGGACGCAGAAAAATAATTTGACAAAATTTAATGTCTCTTTCATAATAAGGACAGTCAACAAATTAGGCATAGAAGAAAGGTACCTCACCACTATAAAGGACATTTAGGTAAGGCCCATAGACATCATACTCAATGATGAAAAATTGAAATAATTTCCTGTACCTAAGATCTAGAACGATTGCCGAGACTGACCTTGAACTTGTGATTCTTTCCTGCCTCAACCTCCCCAGTTGCTGGGATTACAGATATGAATCACTGTGCCCAGATTAAATTTTATATCCTAAATACTAATAAATACACTTTGCAGTTGTCATATTCATAACCTTGATGTTATTTTTCAGTTAAATAAAAAGGTGACCGCCAATGACCCATGCCCTTGTAACACTCCCTTGACAGTGAGCAGACCTATAACTTCTATCCAGTAGACTATGACAAAGATGATTAGCTATAACTTCCTGGATTGTATTACATTATAGCAAAGATAAAGATGTTTTACAGATACATGTAAGTCCCCTCATTAGTTGTCTTTTTTAAAATTTTTTATTGGTTGTTCAAAACATTACAAAGCTCATGACATATCATCTTCCATACATTTGATTCAAGTGGGTTATGAACTCCCATTTTTTACCCCAAATACAAGTTGCAGAATCACATCGGTTACACATCCACATTTTTACATAATACCATATTAATGACTGTTGTATTCTGCTACCTTTCCTATCCCCTACTATCCCCCCTCCCCTCCCCTCCCATCTTCCCTCTCTACCCCATCTGCTGTTGTTTAATTCTCTCCCTTG
>NW_026000533.1:0-2494 GCF_001458135.2 Marmota marmota marmota | reverse complement strand
TTTTTTTTTTTTTTTTTTTTTTTTTTTTTTGTATGTGGTGCTGAGGATCGAACCCGGGCCGCACGCATGCGAGGCAAGCACGCTACCGCTGAGCCACATCCCCAGCCCCGTCAGAGAATTCTTAAATTCCCTCATTCCACATGCACTTACCAGCACATGTAGCAAGCACTATAATCAGGGTCTGAGGCACATAGACCCACAAAATGTAGGGCCTGGCTTCAAGACATTGACCATTTAAAGGAGATTATGGGCCAGGTGAGGTAGCACACACCTGTTATTACAGGGACATGGGAGACTGAGGCAGGAGGATTGCAAGTTCAAGGCCAGCCTCAGCAATTTAGACAGGCCCTAAGCAACCTAGCAAGACTCTGTTTCAAAATTTAAAAGAAAATTAAAAAGGGATGGGTATATAGCTCAGTTGATAGAGTGCTTGCCTTGCATGCACAGGTCCTGGGTGCGATCCCAGCACCACAAAGAAAGGGGAGGCTAAGGATGTGGCTCAGTGTATAGCGCCCCAGATTCAAACCCTAGTACTGCAAATAAATAAATAATAAAGGGGATTATGGAAAAGCATGTAAAGATGGTTAAAGAGAGTAGGAGACAAAGAGAAAATCTTATCCAGGTGAGAATGAGGAAACAGGGCAATCTTCCAAAGAAGGGTAGAGGAAGAAGAAAGGGGAAATCAGAACTGGAGGAGACCAGCATACGCCCAAGGACCCAGAGAGGTGGACATGGAGAGACAGCAGGACACATAGAGCACACAACTGTTTCCTTCACTAGTCTGGTCCCAGGCCTTTCATGTCCAGTGACTCGTGTGCATTGGAAAGAGATTCTACTAGCAAGACGTTTGAATGCTTGGAATTGCCACGTTCCCCTAGCGCCCTGTGAGGTGGGAACTAGTGCCTTTTGGAAGATAAGAAATGGAGGTCCTGAGAAGAAATGTGGCTAAGAGCTCCTACTGAAGACACAGCATCATCTCCTCCATAGGAACCACCACTCATGTGCCCAAGGCTTCACGAGGGCCCTGATGCAGCACCGTCTGTGAGAACAAACCTGGGAAACAGCTCCCCTCCAAGGAGAATGGCTGGGGAATGAAGACCGTGCGTTCACAGGATGGAATGCCACTAAACTGGAAAGTGGAGACAAATTCCAGAGGAATAAGCAGGATGTATAATAACATTTAGGTAAAATTCTAAGTCATGCAAAGCAATATTCCATATATATGCCGTAAAATTATGAAACAATGCGTGTGAATGAGAAATGCTGGATTTAGGAAAAGGAGTTCATTAGGAAGTAGGGTCCCAAGGGAGTGAGGCCCCAGGTTTGGTCCCAAGCGGTGCAAAAAATACAACAAAATAAGATAGCATGCTTGCTTCTATTCTTACCTCTCTCTCTGGAGAGAGCATTACAGGAGGAGGGAGCAAATAAAAAAGTTTAGTAACACAGTAGTGGAGTATTTGTAGTAATCATAAAAGTTTAATGTTGTAGAATCATAAGGTGAGTGCTGGGTGGGCTTGAGAGCAGTGGGAGAGAATAAGATCAGGGCGTGCACAGAAGCTGACAGAACTCAGTCTAACTTTTCCCCACTGACAATGGAGAGCCAATTATGACTTCTTTATTGAATCCTCAGCAGCAACATGAGCATCGACTGTAGCTGCTGAAATCAAAAGAAGGCAGACCTTAGCGTGTTTCAATCAAAAGAGGCGAGACGTGAAACAGGCAGTATCAGTGTGACAGAAATGCACAGGTCACCAGGGGAACGTTTTTTTTGCGCAGCTTATCAGGAAAAACGCCAATCAAGGAGAAAATGGGTGGAACGCTGTCCATCAGGGAACTAAATAAATCACAGCTACTTGCGACTGCGCAGACGGTTAACCCCGCGTTAAGTGAAACAAGTCCCAGGATGCTTCACACAGGGACAAGTAGCCTTACGAGTTGACAAAAGCAACCTAACATAGATGTGACCACATACGTGTGTACGACAGAGAGGAGAGAGGCGGTGATGACTGCAAACAGGGGTGCTGCTTTGGATACAGCCTCGTGCTGTGCACTACACACGTACTCGTGCGTGTGCTGCACGTCTATGCTCAAAGCCTGAAAAAGAGCGGGGAGAGAGGTCACTTAGGGTGCCCTGAAGACAACAGTCCCGACCGAGGATTGCGCCTCCTCTACGTTGGGTATTAAAGTGCGTAATAAGGAAGAAGGGGAGCGCGCACGCGATGCGTCGTGCAGATGGAAGGCACGCGCGCTCCCGGGTCTCCAGCCTCAGCAGCTGTCCCTTCCTCCAATGGGAAGGCGGAACCACAGTCCAGAGGCCAAGTGCCAGCCGAGCCCGCACGCGCTCGCAGGGGGCGGGGCACGCGGGAGGGCGTCGCGCGGGGGCCGCCGAGAGCGGGACAGCTCAGGGGATCAGGCAAGCTGAAAGGCGTGGCGCAGAGACTACAGAAAGCGGGGCGGTGCAGGGGGCGGTGCACGCATGAGGGCGTGGCGCGGG
>NW_026000532.1:0-2494 GCF_001458135.2 Marmota marmota marmota | reverse complement strand
AGGGGGGAGGGTGGAGGATGGGAAAGGCAGCGGAGCACAACAGACACTAGTATGGCAATTTGTAAATCAATGGATGTGTAACTGATGTGATTCTGCAATCTGTGTATGGGGTGAAGGTGGGAGTTCATAACCCACTTGAATCAAAGTGTCGAATATGATATGTCAAGAAATTTGTAATGTTTTGAACAACCCACAATAAAAAATTAAAAAATAAAAAAAAATAAAAAAAATAAATTGAACATAATTTTTTTTTTTCATTTAGTAAGCATTTATTGAGTCCCTGATTATGTTCTTTGCATTAGGATGCAGAATTTAAAGTCATAATGTTAAAAGTTTTTATTGGAGCCATATAGTTGTACATAAAAGTGAGGTTCATTATGAGATAATCATACATGTTTGGAATATATTTTTCTCCACTCAGTCCTTAGAGATTTCTCTTGCCCTACCCTCCTCCCTTCCCCTGTTTGTCTCCTTCTACTCTACTAACCTTCTACTACTTGTTTATAGTTTTATACTTTTTTAAAAAAAATTATAGATGTAGGTGGACACAATGCCTTTATTTTGTCTATGTATTTTATACAGTGCTGAGAATTGAACTCAGTGGCTCACATGTGCTAGGTTAGCCCTCTACCACTGAGCCCAACCCCAGCCCTTGTTTTATGGTTTTCTAATTAGTTTTTTAGAGAGATGCATAAAGGTGATCTTGGTTAGAGCACAGCTAGAGAGGTGAGCTTCCACTACAGGGAGTTCTCCTCCACTGTCCTCATAGGTAGAAACAGAGCTTCTTTTGGAAGGTATGCAATACCATGATATCGGCTTCCTCACACAGTACTTGTCTCCTGCTTACTGAAAACATTATATCAATATTTTAGTTTAGTTTTGAAGGCTGTGCTGATCCGCCTTGGTAATTTTCAGCCAGTGTCCTTAATTCTTTCATTTGGATACAGATTGTGGTTTATCACATCTGACAGCCACTTGTGCTTTTAATGGTTTGGTGTGCTTCTCTGTGTGGTAACTTATATACCTTGCAACAGGTGGTGGTGGTGGGGGCCACAGGAAAGAAATTTTTAAAAATCCAAGTAAGATGAGGACACCAATATTAGGAAAGTGTGGGAGTGAGAATTGGCAGCACCAGGACTCCTTCACTGACCTCTGCTGCTCTGTGTAGATAAGCTTCTTTCTTGGATTTCAGCATTTTAGAGTGTGCTTGCTTTCTACCATAGCTTATAGCCATTCTTGGGTTCATATTTTCCCAGAAATGTGAGCAGAGAAAGAGATGTGTGTGTTCTGTTAGCTAATTCTAATTTAAGCATGTCATTTGGGTAGTCTCTAAGTTGCCTGACACTGATGAGATGCAGTAAACTCAAAATGCTGTGGTGCTTGAGGAACTCCCAGGGTAAGCAGGGTATGGAGGGAGACATAAATAGGTGCTCTGAACACCAAAGAACTTCTACTCAAATGCACTGAGAGAGCACTTTTCCCTTGTTATTAACTTATAGAGCTGATTACACATCCTTGTGGAATTCAACATGTGACTATTTTACTCAGAAATACTTTATTTTTATATAAAAAAGTAACAATGACAAATATTTATCTGTCCCCCAAACAAAGGAATTTCATAGGTAACTGATGCAGGAATGATGTGATCAAACCAGATATATTAACACATTCATAGGCTTCTGGTTCAAAAATGGCTGCTGATTATCTAACCACCAAATTTGCCTTCCTGGCTACAGAGTAAAAGCCCCAGAAGAGAAATATGTCATTCATTTTATATAAAGTTAAAAAAATCTCCATAGATCATATCTACCAGATCTTGGAGTTAGAAGAACCTGATGAATGTCATGTTTTAATTGGAGAGCAATCAATGGACCAACTATAAATTGATATTCTGCTTCTAAGGAGGAAACAGGGAATATAATTGTATCAATGAATGGTCTCTGTTGTGTGAATGTTTGTTTGTGACTGCATGCCGAAATATTTTTAATATTGCTCTTATTACAAAGTTAAAATGAAATCATGCAAATTAATTTTTAGTTGCACTTTTTGAGAAACTTTAAGCAAAGCAGCTTAAAGAAAGAATTGTTGAGAAGGTAAAACACTGTGTTCTTCACTAGTTTTACTTAGGAGAGTAGATAACATTTAAATTTTACTTTTCATTAAATTAAATCAATACTTCTAGTTATTTTTTTTATCATAAACCTGAGTTTCCAGATTTTTAAGAAAAACACATGGTATAATTTATATTAAAGTAGAAAGTGCTTGAGTTACTTAACATGCGTAAGTTAATCCAAGGATTCTTAACTTTTCAATTCATGACCTGGATACCTTAAGGAATTAGAGTTTATTGGAATATTTCAATAGAAAACTTTACATGTTAATTTAACGTTGAAATAGTATTTTTGATCGGAGGTTTTGTATACACACACACACACACACACACACACATATATATATATATATATATATATATATATATATATATATATTTCTA
>NW_026000531.1:0-2494 GCF_001458135.2 Marmota marmota marmota | reverse complement strand
GTGCTACCTGTTTTAAACTTGACTCACTCAATTAGTTCTCAGTGCACTCTCAATGATTTATTCACTGATGATGTAGCCCTGAGCAGAGGCAAAGAAAATACATTTTCATTTGAAAGCATGTGAAGAGCATCCACAGAACTCCGAGTTTACTGGAATATCACCAAATATTGTTTTCACCTGATCTTGTTGATACATTGGAGGGAAGATGAGGAAACCAGTTACACTTGGCTGCCAAAATATTATTTTCTAGTTTGAAGCATTCGTTTGCACTAACACTTTGAATTTTTAGGTTTCACTTCGTTTTTTCTTATATGGATACATGCATTTCAAACTCAATATTCAACATGGGTTGTGCTAGCTGCTTGAAACTTGACTCAATCAATTACTTATCAGTGTGCTCTCTATGCTTTGTTCCCTGATGTAATGGCCTTAAGCAGAGCCAAGGAAAATACACTTAAATTTGAAAGCATTTTCAGGGTTCAAGAGAACTCTGAGTTTACAGGAACCTCTGCAAATATTTTTTCACCCTAACTTGTTGATACTTGGCAGTAAAGATATGTATATCATTTTCTTTTGGCTTCCAAAATTTTGTTCTCCCTGGTTGATGCGTTCCTTGGAAGAGAACACTTTGAATTTTTCATTTTCATTTTGTTTTCCCATATAGGAATGCATGCATTTGGAACTCTAAATCAAACAAGGTTTTTGCTACCTTCTTGAAACTTGAAACACTTAATTACTTCTCAGTGTGCTCTCTATGCTTTGTTCCCTGTTTCAATATCCCTAAGCAGAGGCAAGAAAATGCACTTACATTTGAAAGCATTTGCAGAGCTTCCACAGAACTCCGAGATTACTGAAATCTCACCAAATGTTTTTTCACCTTATATTGTTGATACTAGCAAGGAAAGATAAGTATACCAGTTGTACGTGGCTGCCCAAGTTTCTTTCTTCTAGGTTGAAACGTTCATTGCTAGGAACACTTTTAATTTTGGGGTTTCACTTTGTTTTCGCCTATAGAGATACAGGGAATTGGAACTGTAAATCAAACACGGTTTGAGCTACTTGCTTGAAACATAACTCGCTCAAGTAGTTCTTAGTGCACTCTCTATGCTTTGTTCCCTGTTGAAGTAGACCTGAGAAGAGGCAAGGATAATACACTTTCATTTGAAAGCGTTTTCAGAACTTCCACAGAACTTCGAGTTTACAGGAATCTCAGCAAATATTTTTTCACCCGACCTTTTTGATAATTGGCAATAAAGTTGAGTATACCATTTGCACTTTGCTGCCCAAATTTCGTTCTTCTTGTTTAAAGCGTTCGTTGGAAGGAACACATTGAATTTTTAGGTTTCACTTCATTTTCCTCTAAAGGGGTACATGCATTTGGATCTCTAAATCAAACACGGTTTGTGCTAGCTGCTTGAAACTTGACTCACTCCATTAGTTCTCAGTGCACTCTCTATGCTCTGTTTCCTGTTGAAGTAGCCCTAAGGAAAGACCAGGAAAATACACTTATATTTGATAAAGTTTTCAAGCTTCCACAGAACTATGAGTTTCCTAGTATCTCAGCAAATATTTTTCACCCAAACTAGTTGATACTTAGAAGGAAAACTGAGTTTACAAGTTGCTCTTGGCTACTCAAATTTGATTTTCTAGGTTGAAGTATTTGTTGGCAAGAACACTTTGAAATTTTAGGTTTCACTTCTTTTTCCCCTAGAGGGATACATGCATTTGGAACTCTAAATCACAAACGTTTTGTGCTAGCTGCTTGAAACTTTACTCACTCAATTGGTTCTCAATGCACTCACTAAGCTTTTCTCCCTGTTGAAGTAGCCCTAAGCAGAGGCAATGAAAATACATTTTCATTTGAAAGCATTTGTAGTGTTTCCACAGAACTCCGTGTCTACTGGAATCTCAGAAAAAATATTTTTGACCCTATTTTGTGGATACTTGGAAGGAAAGATGTGAATACCAGTTATACTTGGCTGCCCGAATTTCTTTCTTCTAGATCGAAGCATTCATTTGTAGGAATACTTTGAATTTTTAGGTTTCACTTCCTTTTCCTCTAAAGAGATACATGCAATTGGAACTCAATATCAAACATGGTTTGTGATAGCTGCTTGAAACTTGACTCACTCAATTAGTTCTCAGTGTTCTCTCTGTGCTATTTTTCCCTGTTGAACTGGCGCTATGCAGAGGCAAGGAAATTACACTTTCATTTGAAAGAATCTGCAGAGCTTCCAGAGAACTCCAAGTTTACTGGAATCTCAGCAAACATTTTTTTACCTGATCTCATTGATTCTTGGCAGCAAGGATGAGTATACCAGTTGCACTTCGCTGTGTAAATTTATTTCTTCTAGCTTAAAGTGTTCATTGGCAGGAATACTTTAAATATTTATGTTTCACTACATTTTCCCCTTTGGGATACATCCATTTGGAACTCTAATTCAAACATGGTTTGTGCTAGCTCCTTAAAAATTGACTCACTCAATTAGTTATC
>NW_026000530.1:6233-10326 GCF_001458135.2 Marmota marmota marmota | reverse complement strand
GGTTTAGAGTTCCAACTGCCTCTCTCCCTGTAGGGGAAAAGGAACTGAAACCTAAAATTCAAAGTGTTCCTGGAAACGAACGCTTCAACTGAGAAGAATGACATTAGGGGGGCAAAGTTTGACTGGAAGAAAGATCATTCCTGCCAAGTATCAACAAGATCTGGTGAAAACATATTTGCTGAGATTTCAGTAAACTAGGAGTTCTGTGGAAGCATGGCAAATGATTTCAAATGAAAGTGTTTTTCATTGCCTCTGCTTAGGGCTATTTCAACAGGGAAAAAGCATAGAGAACACACTGAGAATCAATTGAGTGTGTCAAGTTTCCAGCAGCTAGCACAAACCTTATTTGATTTAGAGTTCCAACTGCATTTATCTCTATAAGAGGAAATGAAGGGATTCAAAGTGTTTCTGCAAACAAACGTTTCACCCTAGAAAAATGAATTTTGGGGTGCCATGTGTGACTGTATTACAGATCATTGCTTCAAAGTATCAATAACATTGGGTGAAAATATATTTGCTGATATTCCAGTGAGTTCTGTGGCAACTTGTCAAACACTTTCAAATGAAAGTATTTTTTCTTTGCCTCTGCTTAGGTCTACTTCACCAAAAAAAAAAAAAAAAAAGCATAGAGAGCACACTGAGAACTAAATGACTGTGTCAAGTTTCAAGTCGCCAGCACAAACCATGTTTGATATAGAGTTTAAAATGAATCTATCTCTACAGGTAAAAACGAAGTGAAACCTAAAAATTTAAAGTGTTCCTGAAAATGAACACTTCACCTAGAAGAATGTCATTTGGTAAGCCAAGTGTGAACAGAATACTGATCATTCATGCAAGTTTGAACAAGATCCAGTGAAGAAAATATTTACTGAAATTAAAGTAATTTCGAAGATCTGTGTAAGCCTGGGAAATGCTTTCAAATGAAAGGGGTTTTTTTTGTTTGTTTGTTTTTGTTTTGTTTTTTGCCTCTGTTTAGGTCTAATTCAAAGTGAACAAAACTTAGAGACCACACTTAAAACTCATTGAGTGTGTCAGGTTTCAAGCAGCTAGAACAAACCATGACTGATATTGAGTTCCATCTGCCTCTATCCCTATAGGGGAAAACAAAGTGAAACCTAAAAATTCAAAGTGTATGTGCAATTGAACGCTTCAACCTAGAAGAATAAAATCTGTGGTGCCATGTGAAACTGGAGTTATGAATATTCCTGCTCAGTATCAACAAGATCAATTGAAAAAAAATATTTGCTGATATTCCAGTAAACTAGGAGTCCTATGGAAGCCTGGCAATCTCTTTAAAATTAAAGGTTTTTTTTTTTCCCTTGCCTCTGATTAGGGCCTCTTCAAAAGGGGGAAAAAACATGGAGTGCATACTGAGAAGTAATTGAATGTGTCAAGTTTCAAGCAGCTAGCCCAAACCATGTTCAATTTACATTTCCAATGCCTCTATCCCAAGAGTGGAAAAAGAAGCAAAACGTAAAATTTCAAACTCTTTCTGCAAACGAACGTTTCAACTTAGAAGAATGAAATTTGGGGTGTCAAGTGAAACTCAAGTTATGAACAGTCCTGTCAAGTATCAACAAGATCAGTGAAAAAATATTTGCTGAGCTTCCAATAAACTCTGAGTTCTGTGGAAGCTTAGCTAACACTTTCAAATTAAAGTGTTTTTTTTTCTTGCTTCTTCTTAGGGCTACCTCAACAGGGAACAAAGCATGGAGAGTGCACTAGCATCTAATTCATTGTTTAAATTTTCAAGGAGCTAGCACAAACCGTGTTTGATTTAGAGTTTCCAACTGCCTCTATCCCTACAGGGGAAAGTAAAGTGAAACCTAAAAAAATTCAAAGTGTTCCTTTAAATGAACGCTTCAACCTACAAGAATGAATTTTGGTGGCCAAGTGTGACTGGAATAGTGATCATTCCTGACACGTATCAACACGATCCTGTGAAAAAAAATATTTGTTGAGATTCCAGTAAACTCAGAGTTCTGTGGAAGCTTGGGAAACGCTTTCAATTGAAAGTGGTTATATTTTGCCTCTTCTTTGGGCTACTTCAACAGGGAACAAAGCATAGAAAGCACACTGAAAGCAAATTGAGTGTGTAAAATTTTAAGCAGCTAGCACAATCCATGTTTGATTTGGAGTTCCAAATGTGTCTATCATAATAGCAAAAATAGAATTGAAATCTAAAAAATAAAACTGTTCCTGCAAACGAAAGCTTCAACCTAGAAAAATTAAATGTGGAGGGCAAAGTGTGAATACAGTACCAATCATACCTTCAAAGTATCAATAAGTTTGGGTGAAAAATTGATTGCTGAGATTCCAGTAAACTTGGAGTTTTGTGGAAGCTTGGAAAATGCTTACAAATGAAAGTGTTTTTCCTTGCCTCTGGTTAGGCCTACTTCAAAGGGTAGAAAGCATGTAGAGCACACTTAAAATTAATTGAGTGTCTCTAGTTTCAAGCAGGCAGCACAAACCATTTTTGATATACAGTTCCAATTGCCTCTATCCCTATAGGGTAAAATGGATTGAAACCTAAAATACAAAGTGTTCCTACAAACGAACCCTTAAACCTAGAATAATGAAATCTGGGGGGCCAAGTGTGACTGGAGACCCAATCATTCCTCCCAAGTATCAAAAAAATTGGGTGAAAAAGTATTTGCTGAGATTCTAGTAAACGGTGTTCTGTGGAAGCATGACAATGATTTCAAATGAAAGTGTTTTTTTTTTTTTCCTTGTCTCTGGTTATTGCTACTTCAAAAGGGAACAAACCATAGAGAGGGCACTGAGAACTAATTGAGTATGTCAATTTTCAAGCAGCTTCCACAAACCTTGTTTAATGTAGTGCCGCAGTCTGGCAGGGCAAAATAACCGGGGGGGCAAGTGACAAGGAACTTGTGAAGGTTGATACAGCGGGATCCGCTTTATTAAGTGACAGAGAAGTATATATACTAATTACACACAGCTTTACTTAATTAACATAAACTAGATACAGCAGTCAACCAATAAGGAATCCTTATCATCTTAATGATTACACACAGCTTAACTTAATTGACATAATCTAGATAGACACAGCAGTCAGTCATTAAGGAATCTCTATTATCTTAATGGCTCGCTGGCATTACTTCACAAACCACTCCCTCTTGCAAAGTGGCAGGTGCCATCTTGATTTGTCTGTGGCCAGTCATCTTTTCTCCCTTTAGTTTAATTTAAACAACAAGTATGTGGCTTATGGACTGTGACCGTTTTAGGTTGTCCAATACTGCATAGGGTCCTTACCCATCATTAGATGGTCTGACCTCAAATCATCAGCTTCCTGTCTTAGGTTGGTACCATTGTAATGGGATCTTACCCATCATTGGCTACCGGCCCAGCATTATTAGCCATACTGTGGATAACCTGCTACAAGCAGAAGGGGGAAGATACAAAATGCCAGGATAGCAAGCCAATTGATGGCTCCAAGTAAGAAGCCCTTGGAAAAATTATACCACCAATGACACCATCAGGAAAAATACCCCAGTACTACCAAAATTCGTTGCATCAACAGATAGCTCACATTGTATATAAGTAACACATAGTCCAGGTAAATCACAATCCAAGTAAGTTCACAGTCCAGATAAGATCAAAGCTCAATAGATTAATTAAATCAAAGTCCAGGTAAGTTCACAGTCCAGGTAATTCACAGTCCAGGTAAGTTCTGCAGGCAGCTAGCTTAAGATGTAGCAGCAGAAACAGCAATCAGCCATGATGATCTGAAGTCTCATCCAGTTCTCAGCAACACTGGAAATCCCTCCACCCTTGTCCTCACTGGCACTGGGAGGAAGGCAGGAACTCCAGCAATGCTGGATAAGGAAAATCCTGTAGCATTCCACTAAAAAAACAACCTTCTGAACAATTTAGTACATTATCTAAAGGTTTTTTACATTTGAAATAGGCCTTAATGGTTTTCATTACTCATTAGCCTCCAGGTGTGAGAGAACCATTGTAGTTATTGACATTAGAAATGACCAAACTTCAGGGAAGCCAGTGCATCTTTGCTGCCAGCTGTAGCATCCCTGGGCATCCCCACATGGCCTGGGGAGTCACCCAGACTCAAAAT
>NW_026000530.1:0-5358 GCF_001458135.2 Marmota marmota marmota | reverse complement strand
TGGTATACACATTTTTTCTACCAAGTATCAACAAGTTCGGGTGAATAAATATTTGCTGAGATTCCAGTAAACTCAAAGTTATGTGGAAGCTTGGGAAACGCTTTAAATTGAAAGTGTTATTTGTTTGTTTGTTTCTTGGTTGGTTGGTTGGTTTTTACCTCTGCTTAGGACTAGTTCAACAGAAAAACAAAAAGCATAGAGAGCACACTGAGAACTTATTTAGTGTGTCAAGTTTAAAGTGGCTAGCACAATCCATGTTTGATTTGGAGTTGCAAATGCCTGTATCTCTATAGGAAAAAAAAGAATTGAAACCTAAAAATTCAAAGTGTTCCTGCAATTGAACCTTTCAACCTAGAAGAATGAAACTTTTGTGTCAAGTGAGTCTGCAATACCGATAATTCTTGCCCAGTATCAAGACGATCAGGTGAAAAAATCTTGCTGAGATTCCAGTAAACTGAGTTCTGTGGAAGCACAGCATACACTTTCAAATGAAAGTGTTTTTTTCTTGCCTCTTCTTAGGGCTACTTCAACAGGAAACAAACCATAGTGAGTTCACTGAGAACCAATTGAGTGTGTCATGTTTCAAGCAGCTAGCACAAACCGTGTTTGATGTAGAATTCCTACTGCCTATATCCCTATACAGGTAAAGGAAGTGAAACCTAAAATTTCAAAGTGTTCCTTCAAATGAATGCTTCAACATAGAAGAATGATATTTGGTGGGCCTTGTGCAAACAGAGTACCAATCATTTCTTCAGAGTATCAACAAGATCAGGTGAAAAAATAATTCCTGATATTCCAGTAAACTCTGAGTTCTATGAAAGCTTGGCAAACGGTTTCAAATGAAAGTCTTATTTCCTTGCCTCTGCTTAGGGCTACTTCAACAGGGAACAAAGCAGAGAGTTAACTGAGAAATAATTGAGTGTGTTAAGGTTCAACCAGCCATCATAAAATGCATTTAATATAGAGATCCAACTGCCTCTATCCCTATAGAGGAAAAAGAAGTGAAACCTTAAAATTCTAAGTGTTCCTGCAAACTAACCCTTCAAACTAGAATAATGAAATTTGGGGGGCCAAGTGTGGCCAGTGTACCAATCATTGTTGCCAAGTATCAACATAATTGGGTGAAAAAATATTTGCTTAGATACTAGTAAACTCAGAGTTCTGTGGATGCTTGGCAACGATTTCAAATGAAAGTGTTTTTTTCCTTACTTCTGCTTATTGCTACTTCAACAGGGAACAATTGATGTGTCAATATTTGCGGAGATTCCACTAAACTCAGAGTTCTGTGCATACTTGGCAAATGCTTTCAAATTAAAGGGTTTCTTCCTTGCCTCTGCTTAGGTCTTCTTCAATAGGGAACAAAGCATAGAGAGTGAACTGAGAACTAAATGAGTGTGTCAATTTTCAAGGAGTTACCATAAACCATGTTCAATTTAGGGTTCCAACTACCTCTCTTCCTATAGTGCAAAATGAAGTGAAATATAAAAATTGAATGTGTTTCTGCAAATGAACGCTTCAACCTAGAATAAAGATATTTGGGGGGCCAAGAGTGACTGGAATACCAATCATTTCTTGAAAGTATCAATAAGATCAGGTGAAAAAATATTTGCTGAGATTCCAATAAGCTCGAGTTCTGTGGAAGCCTGGCAAACGCTTTCAAAAGAAAGAGTTTTTTCCTTGCCTCGGTGTAGGGCTACTTCAACAGGGAACAAAGCATAGAGAGTACACTGAGAAATAATTGACTGTGTCAAGTTACCAGCAGCTAGCACAGACCATGTTTGGTTTAGAGTTCCAACGGTCTTTATTCCTAGAGAGGAAAACAAAGTGAAACCTAAGAATTCAAAATGTTCCTGCACACGAATGCTTCATCCTAGGAGAATGAAATTTGGGAGGCCAAGTGCGAATGGAGTACCAATCATACCTTCAATGTATCAACTAGATTGGGTAAAAAATATTTTCTGAGATTCCAGTAAACTTGGAGTTCTGTGGCAGCTTGGAAAATGCTTTCAATTGAATGTTTTTTTTTTCTTGCCTCTGCTTACAGCTACTGCAACAGGGACCAAAGTATAGAGAGGAAACTGATAACTAATTGAGTGTATCAAGCTTCATGCAGCCAGCAAAAACTATGTTTGATATAGAGTTCCAACTGCCTCTATCCCTATAGGGGAAAACGAAGTGAATCTCAAAAATTCAAAGTGTTCCAGTAAAAGAAAGCTTCAACCTAGAAGAATGAAATTTGGGAGGCCAAGTGCAACTGGAATACTGATCATTCCTTCAAATCATCAAAAAGTTTGGGAGAAAAAAAAATATTTGCTGAGATTCCAGTAAACTCTGAGTTCTGTGGAAGCTTGGCAAATGCTTTCAATTGAATGTTTTAATTTTTATTATTTATTTATTTTTTTCCTCTGCTTGTGGCTAGTTCACCAGGGAACAATACAGAGAGAGCACACTGAGAACTAATTGAGAGTGTCAAGTTTTAAGCAGCTAGCAAAATCCATGTTTGATTTGGAGTTCCAAATGCCTCTTTCCTAATAGGGGAAAAGGAATTGAAATGTAAAAATTCAAAGTGTTTCTGCAAACAAACGTTTAAACATAGAAAAATGAAATGTGGGGGGCAAGTTTGACTTGAGGAAGAGTAATTCCTCCAAAGCATCATCAAGACTGGTGAAAAAATATTTGCTGACATTCCAGTAAAATCTGAGTTCTATGAAAGCTTGGCAAATGCTTTCAAATGAAAGACTTTTTTTCTTACTTCTGCTTTGGACTACTTCAACAGGAAATAAAGCAAAGAGAGTGAACAGAGAATTAATTGAATGTGTTAAGGTTCAAGCAGCCAGCACAAACCAAGTTTGATAAAGAGTTCCAACTGCATCCACCCTATAAGGGAAAACAAAGTGAAATCTAAAAATGCAAAGTATTCCTGCAAATGAACGCTTCAACCTAGAATAGTGAAATTTGGTGAACAAAGTGTGACTGGTGACCCAATCATTCCTACCAAGTATCAACAAAATTGGGTGAAAAAAACATTTCCTGAGATTCTAGTAAAATGGGAATTCTATGGAAGCTTGACAATGATTTCAAATGAAAGTGGTTTTCCTTATCTCTGCTAATCGCTACTACAACAGGGAAGAAACCATAGAGAGTGCACTGAGAACTAATTGATTATGTCAATTTTCAAGCAGCTAGCATAAACCATGTTTGATTTAGAGTTCCAACTACATCTATCACTACAGGGGAAAATAAAATGAAACCTAAAAATTCAAAGCGTTCATGCAAACGTAAGCTTCGATTGACAAGAACAAAATTTGGCGGGCCAAGTGTGACTGGAGTACCAATGATTCCTGCCACGTATCAACAATATCAGTGAAAAAATATTTGCTGAGATTCCAGTAATCTCAGAATTCTGAAGAAGTATGGCAGACACTTTCAAATGGAAGTGTTCTTTCCTTCCCTCTGCTTAAGGCTACTTCAAGAGGGAACAAAGCATAAAGTGCACACTGAGAACTAATTGACTGTGTCACGTTTCAAGCTGCTAGCACAAACCATGTTCGATTTAGAGTTCGAACTGCGTCTATCCTTATGGAGAAAATGAAGTGAAACCTAAAAATTTAAAGTGTTTCTGCAAACGAACGCTTCATTCTAGGAGAATGAAATTCAGGCGACCAAGTGTGACAGGAGTACCAATCATACTTTCAAAGAATCAACTAAATTGGGTGAAAAAAGTATTTGCTGAGATTCCAGGAAAATCGGAGTTCTGTGGCACCTTGGCAAGCACTTTCAAATGAATGTTTTTTTTTTTTCCTTGCCTCTGCTGAGGGCTACTGTGAAAGGGAACAAAGCATAGAGTGTACTGAGAATTAATTCAGTGTGTCAAGTTTCAAGCTGCCATCACAAACCCTGTTTCAATTAGAGTTCCAACTGCCTGTATCACCATAGGGGGAAATGAAGTGAAACCTAAAATTTCAAAGTGTTCCTTCAAATGAACGCTAAAACCTAGAAGAATGAATTTTGGGGGGCCAAGTTTGACTAGAATACCCATCAATCCTGACAAGTATCAACAAGATAGGTTGAAAAAATATTTGCTGAGATTCCAGTAAAATCAAAGTTATGTGGAAGCTTGGGAAACACTTTCAATTGAAAGTGTTTTTTGTTGTTGTTTTGTTTTGTTTTGTTTTTGTTTTTTTGTGTTTTCTTTTATCTGCTGTTTTGGGCTAGTTCAACAGGGAATAAAGTATAGAGAGCACACTGATAATTTATTGAGTGTGTCAAGTTTAAAGCAGCTAGCATAATCCATGTTTGATTTGGAGTTCCAACTAACTATATCCCAATAGGGGAAAATGAATTGAAATCTAAAAATTCAAAGTGTTCCTGCAAACAAACGATTCAACCTAGAAAAATGAAATGTGGTGGGCCAAGTGTGACTGCAGTACCAGTAACTCCTTCAAATTATCAACAAAATCAGGTGAAAAAATAATTGCTGAGATTCCAGTAAACTCTGAATTCTATGAAAGCTTGGCAAACACTTTCAAATGAAACTCATTTTTCTTGGCTCTGCTTATCTCTACTTACACAGGGAACAAGACATAAAGAGTGCACTAAGAACTAATTGAGTATGTCAAGTTTCAAGCAGCTAGCACCAACCGTGTTTGACTTAGAGTTCCAACTGCATCTATCACTGCAGGGGAAAATGAAATGAAATCTAAAAATTCAACGTGTTCCTGCAAACGAAAGCTTCAACTTAGAAGAATGAAATTTGGGGGGCCGAGTGTGACTGGAGTTCTGATCATTGCATCAAAGCATCAACAAGATTGGGTGAAAAAATATTTCCTGAGATTCCAGTAAACTAGAAATTCTGTTGAAGCATGGCAACACTTTCAAATTAAAGTGTTTTTTCCTTGCCTCTGCTTAGGGCAACGTCAAGAGAGAACAATGCAGAGAGAGCACACAGAGAACTAATTGATTGTGTCAAGTTTCAAGCAGCTAGCAGAAAACATGTTCAATTTAGGGTTCCTCCTGCCTCTATCCCTATAGGGGAAAACCAAGTGAAACCTAAAAATTCAAAGCAATCCTGCAAACAAACGCTTCAAATTAGAAGAATACAATATGGGGGGGCCGAGTGTGACTGGAGTACCAATCATTGCTTCAATGTATCAACAATAGCTGGTGAAAAAAATGTTTTCTGTAATTCCAGTAAACTAGGAGTTCTGTGGAAGCATGGAAAACACTTTCAAATGAATGTATTTTTCCTTGCCTCTGATTAGTGCTACTTCAAGATGCAACAGTGCATACAGTGCACACTGAGACCTAATTGAATATGTCAACTTTCAAGCATCTAGACGAAACCATGTTTGATTTACA
>NW_026000529.1:0-2494 GCF_001458135.2 Marmota marmota marmota | reverse complement strand
TTCCTTTCTATCCCTCACCTCACCTCTAGGATCCACATTATGATGCCACCTGATCAACAGCAGGAAGACCAATGCTCACCTCACATAGAAACTTATCAAGTTGAATGGATTCCTTTTTACACTGTTAGGGGGGAAATATGCAGATTTTCCTCAAAGAAGAGATTTCAAAATTCATTTTTCTTAAAATCAAGGACCAAATTCTTTGGGGAGAAGCCATCCTAGGGCAAGTACTCTCCCTATAGGAGAGTATTGCTTGTCTGCTTGGTGATATAGAAAGGAAGAGGGAGAGGCTAAAATCAAATTCTACCTATTTCTTAGTACAAGTCAGGACTTTCTTGGCCACCAGTGATGGAAACAACTCTCACTAGGTTAGGCAAAGGGGAAATTTATTTGTTCCAAATATCTACAATTGCATAACTAAATTGTGGCTGGTTAGGCATTCAGGTGAACCTCAGGAACAACTGGAACCAGGTCTCTCAGCCCTCTCCATACTCTCTCCCTTTCTTACCTTCTATGGTGGTCAGGTTAGCTTCCTTCACCTGGGAGGAAAAACGGATGTTGACAGCTCCCAAGCCTCAATCCCTCTACTATGGATACTGTGAGAGGGAGCTTGCTTTTTTGACTTCCAATTAAGAAGAGAGAAGGAGAGGAAGAGAAAGAGGAAGAGGGAGAGGAAGAAGGAAGGTAGGAAAGAAGGAAGAAGGGAAGGAAGGAGGGAGGGAAGGAAGGAAGGAGGGAGGGAAGGCAGGCCTGAGAAGGACTCCGATGGACCTGCCGGGATACCCATTCAGCCAGTGGGAGCTAGGCTGTGTGTGGGTCATAGCTTTTCCCACTCCAGCAGGGTGGATGCAGGAGGCTCAGGCCCTGACCTCACCGTCAGCATCCTTGCAACCGTGTTGTGTCTGGGGTTGCCTTAGCATGCCCCCATCTTTGGAGGCTCGGCCAGTGATGCTCTTCCGTTGTTTTTTTTTCCCCCCTCCTCAGTACTGAGGTCGATCCCTGGGGCTCTCTGCCACTGAGCCACATCTCCAGCTCTTCAGCTCTTTTTTCTTTTTCTTTCTGAGACACGATCTCTCTTGCCGCAGTCTGGCTGGGCACAAATCACCAGCCACTGAAGCAGGAACAAACTTTATTTTTAAACTGCAGGAAAACACTTCACACAGCTCCCAGGGAATCCTCCCGAACGCCAGGAGGCTTCTCCAGGAACCCCCAGCCGGAAATATCTCTCCCGGAAATCCCTCCTCCTGCACTTCCCCAACCAATGGGAACTCTCGGGGAATCCCCGGAAATCCCCATGAGAACTCCAAAATAGTGCCAGAACTCAAAAGTTGCGGCAGAGGCGGATAGTAATGCCTTGCCTGTCAATCAATACTGTTGGCAAAATGCCAGGGGCCATACAGACTCTGCTGTGGCTCTCAGCACTCTCTGAGTGGCTGAAGGTGGCCTCGACATGCGCCTGCCTCAGCCTTGAGAGTCAGTGGCCTTACAGGCGTGTGCCACCGCTCCCTGCTGGACAGAGATGCCTTCTTAGGTCCGTCATGTGCAAAGTTATTTGTTACTATGATGACTCAAAGCTGAAAGATCTGCTCTTTGTAGGCACATTTTGTGTGTTCGGTTGATATCCTGGAATCCTGACTGTCCTTAAGCCAGTTATGTGAACCCCGGGCCTTTGCAGTGGTCTCCCGCTCAGCGCCAGAGGCCCACCCGGTGCGCGCCTTGCGCTCCGTGTCCCCACCCGCTTTCTGGCGATGTGATTCTGCGCCTGTCACGCTCTGTTTCTTCTCCTGGTCATCGAGCCGGCCTAATGCAGCCCCCAGGCTGCCAGCCTGGTGTTCCCTAGGGCTGAGGATCTCGTGTCAGTAGGGCACGATTCGATTCACATTGAAGATGGATATTAAGTCTTTATACTCTGGGTCTTGTCAAAAAAAAACAAATTTGCCTGCTATCAAAAGCATACAAAATGCCCCTTCCCATAACAGCAGTTGTCTGTGTTCACTGATATGGAAGAGACTGTCCGTGCCAAGCCTCCGAGGCGGCTTCCTCAAGGTCAATTCTGCTGATCTTTTTCAACGATAACCCAAAGAGGATTAAGTTAACATCTGACCTTTAAAGAGTTTATCTTTGGGGAACCAAGCTAATTTAAAAATTAAAAGTCTGTTCTTGAAAAATATTTAGATCAAAGACTAAGAAAAACATAGACACACTACTTATAACAGCAGAAATACCTATAGAAAATTCAGAATCACAAATTAGATGTATTATCACATGGATGAAGATTCTGGAATCAAACAGAAGTGGACTCCAATCTTGGGTCTGCCACTTTCTGGTTGGGCAAGTGCTTTGAGTTCTGTGATCTTATTTGTAAAATAGGGATAATACTAGTAACTACCCATGGGTTTGGTAAGAGGACTAAATGAGATAGTACATGTAAAGTTATGTTATTTCGACTAACTATAAATATTACTTTAGACAGTTTTTTGGTTTTTTTTTTTTT
>NW_026000528.1:0-2494 GCF_001458135.2 Marmota marmota marmota | reverse complement strand
ATCTTGCACGCCTAAGCAGACCAAGGATGGACGGCCAGACAGAGCGATGACCAGGCTCACTGAGCGGTCTATTGGACTCACATGGGTTGGTGGCGAGACACACTGGATGGGAACCGAGGACAGGGGCTGGCATCAGGCACAGCTTCCTGGGAAGGCTGCTGAAGACTCTAGCCTCAGGTGGGGACTTTACCTGAGTGACTCCTTGATCACCGAAACCTCCATTCTGTGGTTATCTAGGACAGAGCAACCATGGACCCCCCTTGTCTGTCTTGGTCTCGGTCACTCTGCTGGGCTTGCTAGCCCTTCAATCCTCCTCCACTGTGGCCCTTCCCTGATCCAGAATCGAGCAGGCCATGTAGTTTGATTCTTCTAACTGGATTCTTACTCTATCCTAAGAATGGGCCAGGACGCGTCCTTCGACCTTGGCCTTGGTGGTTTCCAAAGCTGCCGCGCTCATCCTCGGCCATGTCTGTGGTGCAAGGGGTGGAATGGCAGCCCGAGGTGTAGAGACCTTCACGTTGATCTCGGGGACTGTCATCAACCTGGTCTGAGTGGTGTAGATGTTCCCAAAAAGAGTGCCCGAGGACCCCTGCAGGTCCACACCTCTGACAAGATCAGCCTACCTAGGAATGGCTTGTTTCCACATTCCAGAATGTTCTAAAATTCCTTAAGTTCTTTCATGTTCATTTGATCCTCAAACTTATCCCTTGAGGGGACAGGGTGGTGGGACACCCCTGCTTCGTGGATAAGCAAAGTTAGGCTCACATAAGTCACACCCATGGGACGGGGCCGTTCCAGACCTTGTCTGCTCTGAATCTGGTAGCACATTACCTCCAAGATCAGAATTTCCTCCACTGTCTGTGAGGCTTCCCCTCCCCCACTGCAGCACAGAGCGGCACCTGCCCCAGGTGGGGAATAGCTCCCTGTAGCAGTTGGACTCCATCCTAAAAGCTCGTGGCCATGTGGTTTCTGTAATTCCAGACCCTTCCAAGGTCAGCCTCCAACTTAAGGGTACAGGCTGATTAGGACTTAGAATGGGACTGAGTGGTCCAATGCTGTCACCCAGGGAACATCTCTCGACCTTGCTGAGCCTGTTTTGGTCCCTCTGAAGATGGGAACAGAGAGCACTTGACTGGAGCTCTAGGGAAGATGGGATGAGCTCATGACACATGGCATCTGACCCCTCTATTAGGACTTCTAGAACACGCAGAATATTGCCATCTGCCCCCACCCCAAGAAACAGAACACATCTAGGAAATACAGTTTGAGCAGAAAGATGCAGAGACTCAAGAATTGTGGTTCTGTGTAACTCAGAAATCCACAGCCCGAAGGTTGAAGACTCTGTGTGATGAGGCGGCTAAGGGACCACTTAGAGCGTGGCCTGTCCCTGTCTCGGTGGCTCTGGGATCCACACTTCCTGCCTGCCAGTGCAACAGGCAAGAATAAAATCCCATATGGATGATAATCCAATCCAAGGACAAGATAGATCCTCAGTGAGAAGCCACTCCGTAGATGACCCAAGACGCTGGCTACGTGCTCCCGGGAGCCCTGGGCTCCTCAGCTGATGCTTTGCACCTTAGCAGTTGACATAGGCTTGGGAACCCTCCGGGGGCAGAAGGAAGGACAGGTGGACTTCTCCAGGCTGTACCCCCACTCCCAGCACAGCTCACACGCAGGGTGCACCCTCAAAGCCCACTTCCTTTTCCTGCAATGGATTCCACCAGACACTGAACCCCAAATGGACCCGCTGCAGCATGCGAGCCTATGTAAGGCCCACGCGAAGATGTAAACGGGGATGAGGTCAAGAAAGTGGGTGAAGCAGCTCACCACAAAGTCAAGTTGGAAGGCCAAACCTAAACCTGGCTAAGATGAAGGATATTGATCGCGGTCCCTTCCTCTTTGCTCCTAGCTGACCCCCTAGGTGCAAAGGGCTGGGTGTCTTGGTACTAAGGGATCCAGAGGCCAAGACGGGAGATCTCGGCAAGAGGCCCCCAGTCACCATTCTAGCTTATACCCGAGCAGGGATCCCCATGCCCCTCTGCCCTTGGGGCTTCAGACTGAGCCCAAGGGCCAAGCTCCGACTCCCCTCAGCACGCTCTGTCGAGAGCACAGACAGGTTAGCTCCCGGCACTCCCTGGTGTGGCTTCCTGTGGGAGAAGCCCCTCTCCCTCCCTGGCTTGGGTAGTGGGGGCAGCCACTGTCCTGTAGTTACTCCGAGTGTGGTTTCCTCTTGGGCCAGTTTGCACCAGCCTCAAAGTGCCCCTGAGGTTTCTAGGGGAACTTGGAGGGTGTCTAGACTTTTGGAAAAGGAAGCAGTTATGGGACATGTGATCCCTGGTGTCTGCCCCCGTGGAGCATCTGGAATCGTGCAGGGGGACAGCCAGAGTGACCTCTGTCGGGGTCCAGCTGACTGGTCTGCACAGTCGAGGATGTGAACTCTGGCCTACAAGTGTCTCCTGCAGAACTCCTCCTGAACATCTCGCCCTGAGCCTCA
>NW_026000527.1:0-2494 GCF_001458135.2 Marmota marmota marmota | reverse complement strand
TTTTTTTTTTTTTTTTTTTTTTTTTTTGCGGTGCTGGATATCAAACCCAGGACCTCATGCATAAAAAGCACTCTACCACTGATGTACACCCTCATCCCTGTAAATATGTATCTTCAGGATTCTCTACTTGTCTACACCTTTATATTAGTAGGGTTTTGTTTGTGTGTGGTATATGCATAAAAAATTTACCATATTAACCAGATTTTTTTGTTTTGTTTTTTTAGTTTTAGGTGGACACAATATCTTTATTTTATTTTTATGTGGTGTTGAGGATCGAACCCAGCCTCCCGCGCACGCCAGGCGAGCGCGCTACCGCTTGAGCCACATCCCCAGCCCCAGATGGGTTTTTTGTTGTTGTTGTTTGTTTCTTTGGGTTTTTGTCCCCCAACCCACCTCATAATAGGAATCAAATCCAAGCCCTTACCCTACCACTGAAATACACCTTCAACCTCCATTTTAACGAGTTTTTCAGTTCACTATCATTAATTACATACCCACTGTTGTGCATAGGAAGTATTTAATTTTAGCCAATTCATATAGAAGCAATTCTTTCCAGTATAAATCAAATGTTTCTTTCACATGCGAAAGGACAGATCCAATTCCTTTTAAGACTTCTTGTGTTTTTCTTTTCCTATTTTGCATAGTTGTTCCTATTCGTTTATGTGCCAGTTTCTCTACAGACAGAACGAACCAACTGAAGTAAACTTTCGAGAAGTAAACTTTCTGTTTGTTATGAAAGTTTCCAGCTACACACGCACAAACTTGTTTCTATAACTTACATTACCCAGCAAAATCCCGCGCGAGGGCTCTAGTATCACGAGAAGCCTAAAATCCCGGTAGGACTGTAGTTTAACCTCAGTAGATCCCAGCAGCCTTAGCGAATTTCCAATGCTCTATATGCTAGTCGTTGCGCAGGCGCAATATGCCTACCTCGACTTCCGGTCTCTCCTGGGTATAAATACAGATGCTTTGGCGTAGTCGGTCTTTTGGAGCGACGCCACCGTTCAACGCTGTTTGTGTTTGGTAAGTGCTTTTGCCCGCGTGGTTCCTCGGCCTGATCTGTTACTTTGGGTAGGCGTTCAACATTCCCTGAGGATCATGTTGTTTAGAGGGATTACCTTTAGCGGCATCCACTCAAACTACATTTAGGCATGCGATGGGGCTGAGAAGGATGTGGGCCGCGCAGCCCCAGAAGCTTTTAAGGACTGCTATCCGGGTGTCGGAGATGACTAAGGCACAGCGTTAATTGCTGCCTGGTACATGATCCGGAAAAGAATTGCACATAGACGTTTAGTTCCATATCCGCGTTTTAAAAATTTTCCAAATTTCAGGCTGGGGTTGTGGCTCCACGGTGGAGCGCTTACCTAGGATGCGTGAGGCACAGGATTCGATCCCCAGCACCATATTTTTAAAAAGAACTAAAGGCATAAAAGGAAAAAATGTATTCAGGGCTAAGGTTGTGGCTCAGCGGTAGAGCGCTCGCCTAGCACATGCAAGGCCCTGGTTTCGAAGTATGCAGGCTTCTTGTAGCGCTACAATTTGTTTTTATTATTGGGGCAGTTTAGAGATATTAAGTGTTTGATCGCTTAATTATGAGATGACTTACTGTTTTTTTGTTTTCCTTTGTGGAGCTGGGGGTTGAACCCAGTGCCGCTATCAACTAGAAACTAATAATTGGTACAGTGTTTTGTAAGTTAAATGAATTACAGTGACAGTCCAACGTGGATACTCTCGGGAGGTCACTCTCCCCGGGCTCTGTCCAGGTGGCATAGGGGAGCAGAGGGCTCTGCCCCATGATGTACAGTCCCTTTCCACAACGTTGGAGATGAAGCTGGGCTTTGTGTCTGCACCTGCATATTCCTACGACTTCTCAGAGTCTGTGGACTATGACTGAGGAGACAAACCATGCAGGAAACAAAGTATTTTGATTAGTCCCTTGTTTATGGTAGATCTGCTTTAACCTTTTATTGTATTGATAAGTGAATGCTTTATTTTGCAGATTCATGATTCCAAATACTTCTTGCTTGGGTAAGTAGCCGATGGATTGTTTTAACAATGTATGCTCATGTTTGAAGATTGCTAAGGTATCACATTTTATGTGTTTGAGGAGAGGGTTCTATTTAAAAGTGAAAAGACTTAAAAAGGAGTTCAAAGACTAGTTTGGGATTCACTAAGAGCAGTTTCAATCTATCTACAGGTATGGTCAGAGGTGAGAAAAATTGAAGCACATAAGGATGTTTCGAGGATCAATGATATTTAGGACTGTTGGCAAACTCCACAGTACTCGAGCATTCCAACGTGGATAACCCGGGAGGTCACTCTCCCCGGGCTCTGTCCAGGTGGCATAGGGGAGCATAGGGCTCTGCCCCGTGATGTACAGTCCCTTTCCACAACGTTGGAGATGAAGCTGGGCTTTGTGTCTGCACCTGCATATTCCTACGACTTCTCAGAGTCTGTGGACTATGACTGAGGAGACAAACCATGCAGGAAACAA
>NW_026000526.1:0-2494 GCF_001458135.2 Marmota marmota marmota | reverse complement strand
ATCACAGTTAATTTTGTAATCCCACAGCCTCCCTATGTTCATGTTATGCAAAAGGCTTTTGTAATATTCCTGTAATGAGGGAGGTGCAAATAATTCAACCCCCCAAATTTAAACACCACATTGAAAAGCCTTATACTGTGCTTATTCATAAATTAGAAAACAAGGCTTATTAAGAAGTTTTATTATTTCTTAAAGAAATAAAATACTTAGACCAATAAAATAAAAAGTAGGATTTTATGCTGTAATTTTTTAAATATCTTATGTGGGATTTTGTTTAGGATACAGAGCTCTACTTCTCTAAAACTGATATTTAGCATAACATTAGAAACACTTTCATGGATACTCACAATTGTCAAAACACTTTAAAAAACTTAAATGACCATAAATCTGAAAAACTGACTTTAAGATATTTTTCTAAAATGCTATTTTTTCTGCCATTTTATTTTCTACCTGAAAATCTAAAGTAAACTCTTATTATTGTTATATAAATTATTTCATCAGTGAAGTGTTAGCAAATTAAATGCAGAACTGATAAATGACACAGGTGCAGGATTTGTATAACATAACTAGTAAAACATAAAACTTGTAAAAAAGGTTTTGTAGGGAAAATTGAGTTCATATTCCATTTTCCCAAAAGCTCTATTTAGCAAGACTTTATTTTATTACCATGCAATTCACCAAGCTTGAGTAATTTCCCCATCAATTCTTTTATCCAGTGGCAACATAAACACTTACACTTTCTGAAATAAAGGAGTTGGAGTATTATGGTTGCTCCATTCAAGCAGCTATCTTTAAGGTTGTGTCAGCATTTCCATTATATACCCAGTTTCTTGAAGTTTATAACTCGCAGTAAAAACTAACCCTTGGGTTGAATCTTTACTTACAGAGGTATTTTTCAGTGCAACTTATGGAGACATAGCTGCAAGACACCCCATTTCCGCTAATAGAAGCCAGGTCATGAATCCCTTCCTGGCACATTGAACAGATTTATCCTGTAACTTCTCTACCTGGAGAAAATTATTTTTTATCAAAATGGTAGAAGTAGTTTGGTTTGAATCCTGTAAAGTTATAAAGTGTAATATCTATCCCATGCAATTATGAATTTTCAATAGCTTTTCTATACTTATGGCAGACTCACATTTTTTTTCCCCAAAAGTGACCTTGGTAAAGGATAAGCTACTTATTTCTACCAGTGTAAAATTAAAAATAGGCTCAAGATTTTTTTTTCTCCAAAGCTTACTAAAATATTCTCTTTTATGATTCTGTGACTTAAAATTAGAAAACAATATAAAAATATGCTTTACAAAAATGAATACAAAATGAGTAAATAATCATACTTTATTATTAAAGCCTCACAGTCTTACCTATAGTACACATGAGATTTGCATCCCATAGTTAGTAGTTGTTTTAATATAGTATATAAATATAACCGTACAAAATGCTGACACTTCTAAAATTTAAAAAATGCATTATGAAACAAGTTATTAAATAAATTAAACACTTCTATGCTGTCATTTAAATAAGAAAAATTATGTCAACTTGAAATTTTGAAATGCAATTTAATGCCTCTTTTACATTTTTAATACATATACTTTGGTGTCATTATTCAGTACATAAACCTCCTAAATTCAATAATAGTCAGAAAGCACATGTTGTGAAAAAATAAATGGGAGGTGTTGAAACCAATTAAATCAATGATCCTTGAGCCAAAGATAGGCTATTGTAATAAATTTTAATAGACCAAATCCCTATCAGTTCCAAGACCTACGACAGTCACTCATAAAATGCAATATAATTGACAAATAATTCATAATAAAATATTAACATGATAAAGAATGTATTTAATTTAAATGATCATGTAGTGTTCACCAAAACTCTATGTATATAGTAATTTAATATATAACATAATTTTATATTAATACAATTTTTAAAATATTGTATTCAAAGTATATTCTTGGTGCAATTAACATATCTGAAGAAACCTGAATAAAGACTAACTAGTTATACTTCTACTTGTCTGTACAAATGTGTACAATGTGTCCCTTTATAATTTAACCATTGCAAAGGCAAAGTAAATTTGCTAATTTGCTGTGGAATGATATAGGATATTTTGTTTGTATATAAAAATTATATATGTGTACATAATTATAACAAGCACATAAATTTTAATGAAAATGATTTAAATTTGATTTTTAACTATCCATTTGTTAATGTATAAGAGAAAATACATGAATGAAAGAAAGGGGATCTTGGTAATATAAAGAAATGAAGATGATATTTTTAAATTTGAAATGAAGACAGTTTCCTTGAGAGCAAGAACATTTCTAATGCATTTTTCCTAAACAGTTTTGAACTTTCATAATCCTGAGGAAAAAAAGAATATAATGATTCACAAATTCTATCAAAAACCCAAATATTTCTATGCCCAAACAAGATTGATATTAGCAGTAAAAGAGATAATAATTAGAATAGTACATGTTTAGAACTAAAAAGT
>NW_026000525.1:0-2494 GCF_001458135.2 Marmota marmota marmota | reverse complement strand
AAAACAAGCAAACAAAAATTCCATAGAAAATGGACCAGAAAACATTGAAAAGAATATAGAAAGGATCTTTATTATTGGATTTTAAGGATCTTTGGGAGCTGTACAGAGAACACCCACCCATAGCATCATAGCATCTTAGTATGGTTTATATAGAACTTTCATTTCATCCTCTCTTTTTGATTCTTTCCACAATCCTAGGTGATTTGTCAAAGTAATCATTTGTAGCTCCATTTTTCTGATGACTCAGATGATCAAGTAAGATGCATAGGTATAAGGGTACATTACAAACTACAAAGGGACCTAGAAAAGTTTGCCTATGAAATGTGTTTATTCTTCTTCATCAATGTATGTATGGCTATTTTCCTGGGCATTATTCTTTAAAACATCTATATTGAGGTATAATAATTGACATACAATGACCTTCACATAGTTCAAAAATACAGTTGTACAATATTTGATATATGTATATACAGCTGTGAAACCATCACCATCATCATTCATCATAAGATGAATATACCTGCCATCCCCAAAGCTTCCTTCATGCAATCTCTTCCTCCTACCCCTCCCCACTTCCTTCTCAGGCAACCACTTATCTGCTCCTTGTCAGATTAGTATGCATTTTCTAGAAATTCATATAAATGGAATCATACATTATGTATGTTCTTCCTTCCTTTGTATAGATCCATATTTCCCCCTTGGTATCATTTTTCTCTACACATGGATTTCCTTTAACATTTTTTGTAGTGCAGGTCTGCTCCTGATGAATTCTTTCAGCATTTGTGTTTAAAAACAATATTTTCCTTTTTTGAAAGATCTTTTTTGCGTATTTATTTCTAGGTTGACAGGTTTCTTCACCCCTCTCTAGATGTTGTTCCAATAGCTTCTTGCTTGCATTGTTTCCAACAATAAATATGATGTTGTCCTTACATTTCTTTCTCTGTACATAATGTGTCTTTTATCTATGGTTGCTTTTAAAATATTCTCTTTATTGGTAATGTTGAGCAATTCAGTTAGGATATACATTGGTGTAATTGTCTTCATGTTTCCTGTGCTTGAGTCCATTAAACTTGTTCAATCTGTGAGTTGTAATCAAATTTATTTTCCTCCCTTTATTTCTTCAAATATTGTCTCTGTTCCTTCCACTCTCCCCTCAATATCAGGGCTGTAGTTAGGCATATATTTGGCCCTTTAACGCTGTCTCACAGCTCAGTGGTATTCAATTCACTTTTTCAAAATAATTTTCACTTTGTATTTCATTTTGGATGGTTTTTTTATTGCTATATGTTTAAGGTTTTTTTTTTTTTTTCTTTTGCAATATCTAATTTGCCATTAGTCCTATTCAGTGATTTTTTTCCAACGTAGACATTGTAGATTAAATCTCTAGAAGTTTGCTCTTTTTCATATCTTTTGTGTTTCTACTTAATATGTTCAATATTTTCTCTAGCTGCTTGAATATATGATATCCAACTTTGATACTTGCTTTTACGTTATTAACTATTAGTTACATTATCTGTATCACTTCTGGTTCTGTTTCAGTTGGCTGATTTTTTTAATCTTAATTATGGGCAATATTTTCTTGCTTATTTGCACACTGGATAATTTTCATTGGATACCAGCTATTGTGGATTTTACTTTATTTGGCAACAGATACTTTTTATTCTTCTAAAAATCATGAGCTTTGTTCTGAGATGAAGCTTACGTAACTTGGGAACACTTGTCCTTTGAGTTTTACTTTTTAAGCATTGTTCAGCAGGATCAAAGCAGTTTAGTCTACTGCTAATTTTTTCTCCATTATTGAGACAACCCTTCTGATTGCCTGGTACTCTGTGAAGTATGAGTTTTTCTGCTCAAACTGGGGGAAAGGAGTTTATCCTATCCCTGTGTGAGCTCCAGAGATTGTTACCTCTAAGATTCAGGTGATTTTCACTTATTCTTATAGAAGACATTAATGCTCAGCTAAATAATGAGGGAGGATCTTCTGCAAATCTCTGAAGTGCTTTGTACAGATTTCTTCCTCTGGCACTGTGCCTTTGGAACTCAATTTGCCATAGTCTCCCTGGAATCCCAGTTCAACCCCCTCACCTTTGGAAGAACATCATGCTCTTTCGTCCTGAGTTCCCCTGGGACAATCATAGGGATCATTTTATATGGTTCTTGTCTTTCAATAATCATTGCCTTCATTGTCTAATGTCCAGTCTCTTAAAAAAAACATTGTTTCATACATTTTGTCCATATTTCAGTTATTTAAAGAGAAGGGCATATTTAACCCATACTACTCTATCTTATTAAGGAACCAAAATCTATGTTGTGCATTATTCTGAAGAATAGAGGAAAGCCCAATATATTTGTAGTATGTAGTCCTGGATTCAAATTTTTGTTCTGCCATTTGCTAGTTGTTTGGTCAAGGGCAAGCTGTTTAACCTCTCTGATGCTCAGTTTTCTCTTTGGTAAAATGTTTATCCTGAAAATTTGTGCTGAGAATGAAATGAAATTT
>NW_026000524.1:0-2494 GCF_001458135.2 Marmota marmota marmota | reverse complement strand
ATATATATATACACATAATATTTTCTTTATCTATTATCTATTGAAGAGCACCTAGGTTGGTTTCATAGCTTAGCTATTGTGAATTGAGCTGCTATAAACATGGATATGGCTGCATCACTGTAGTATGTTGATTTTATGCCCTTTAGGTATATACCAAGGAGTAGGATAACTATGTCAAATGGTGGTTCCATTTCTAAGTTTTCTGAGGACTCTTCATACTGCTTTCCAAGTTACACTAATTTGCAGCCCCACCAGCAATGTATGAGTGTATCTCTTTCCCCTCATTTTTGCCAACATATACTGTCACTTGTATTCTTGATAATTGCCATTCTGACTGGAGTGAGATGTGATCTCAGTATAGTTTGAATTTGCATTTTTCTAATTGCTAGAGATGTTGAACATTTTTTCATATATTTGTTGACCATTCTTATTTCTTCTTCTGTGAAGTGCCTGTTCAGTTCCTTTGCCCTTTTATTGATTGGGTTATTTGCTTTTTATTTGGTGTCAAGTTTTTTGAGTTCTTTATACATCTTGGAGATTAATGCTTTATTTGAGGTGCAGATGGCAAAGATTTTCTCCTATTCTCTAGGTTCTCTGTTCATGTTCTTGATTGTTTCCTTTGCTGTGAAGAAGATTTTTCATTTGATACCATCCCATTTATTGATTCTTAATTTTAGTTCTTGTGCTTTAGGAGTCTTGTTGAGGAAGTTGGTTACTAAGCCAACATGTTGGAAAGTTGGGCCTACATTTTCTTCTAGTAGGTTCAGGGTCTCTGGTCTAATGCCTAGGTCCTTGATTCACATTGAGTTGAGTTTTGTACAGGGTGAGAGATAGGGTTCAATTTCATTCTGCTGCATATGGATTTCCTCTAAGAAGCAAATTTTGAGGCTACAGGAAAAAAAATGAAAGCATTTTATATGTGGTTTAAGTAACTCTTTCAAACCTCAGAAAATAATATTTGCACTTATTTCATACACCATTAAGCAGGTAGATTTGAACAGGGGATCTCTGAGTACTTCTTGCTCTGTCATATCTCATTATCAGTTACTTTGTCCTGGCTTTTTGTAGTCTATGATTAACACCTTCTGAAATATCCGGTGTTCATTAGTCTTACTTATTGTATTGTTTCAAACAGACGTCTCTCTGCGAGTTGTAATCCAGATGGCTTTCCAATAAAGGGATGTTTCTCCACCTCTGTGCTTCATCCAGCTCTGAATGATGCCCGCAACTGGCTTGCTGGGCCGCTGGCACACACAGCTTCTCAGTGGTTGGCGGAACATTGGAACACATCCTCCCCTTTCTCTGCTCACTGATGAGATATAATTTATGTTGATTCAACTCTTCACAAATTGCCATCTGTCAGCTTTGCTTTCTCAAATACCCCAACCCCCTTCCTTCATTGCATTTGGTTGAACTGGCAGAAGCTCAGGTGTTGGTTTGGAGGAAGGTCTCTCCATCCATAGTGAAGATCTGTCTGACATTTACACCTCCTTCAGAAAATTGCCTTTTTTATAATCTCGACGGTGGCAATGTTTTCATGTGGCTTTTCATTGTCCTCTAAGGCACAGGAAATCAACTGGGAGCACCTACTGACATCTCTGGCGGTGGGCCTGGATGAAGCAGCACTCTGGCATCTATATTTTCTAAATACTCTCTTTGTTAGAGTGCTCTGGTCTTGCTTATGCTTTCAAGAAATATATATGTGGAATATTCACAGCAAGAATATCCAGATCCCTGTTTTGTTTTTTGCCTGGAGCAGAGATCAATTTTATTGAAGATTTTCATCCCAAAGGAACTATCTTCATAGTCTTTGTAAAGATCAGAGCAAATAGTTCTATAGCTCTGGAATATAGGAAAAGTTATTTAATGCTAATTAGGAAGTAAACAAATATCATTTAATTAATAAGAATATTAAGGCACGATGAAAATCTCTAAGTTGACAGACTAAAATTAAAAACAAATAAATCTTAATGTTTTTAGAAGTGCTTTCCCTAAGCCATAATTTCTCAACTTTGACATTTTGGGCCAAATAATTCTTTGCTGTGGAGAGCTGTCCTATGCACTGTAGGATGTTTACATCACCCCTGGCTTCTACCTACTGAATGTCGGTAGTATTTTTCCCCCAAGTGACAACCAAGAATATCTCCAAATATTGTCATATATCCCTGGGGATGGGAAGCCAAATTACTTTCTCTAATTGAGAACCACTGTCACTGTAGATGAACATTCATAAAAGAAAAATATTAAAATATGAGCCATTGTCCAGAAGTCCAGTTAACTTTCAAATGACTTCATTGTAAGAGAAATTAAAAAAAAATTGAATATGATATAAAAATGTAAAACTTCAAACTGGAGAGGAATATGGAAATATTTCATTTAGAAATGAAAACTAAGATATAGTCCATGGTGGTGGGTTCTGGACGTCGCTCCCCTCCACCCCCCAAAAAAACCCCAATGCCTGAACACAGGATTCATTAGTCAAATGTTCTAACAG
>NW_026000523.1:0-2495 GCF_001458135.2 Marmota marmota marmota | reverse complement strand
CCCCCCAAAAGACAACATCTCTTAAAAGGTCTTAGGACTCTGGCCACTAAGGTCATTCCTGAGGACTCCACCCTCATTACTTTATTAAAGCCCCAAAAGACCACATCTGTTAATACTATAACATTGTGCCTTAGGTTCTAATGTGAATTTGGGGGTGGGAGGACATACATTCAATCCATAGCATATGATAATAAAAAAAGATACTATTTGTGCTTATTATATTAATATCAGTGCTTTATCTATCTAGACCATTCTCAACTAAATATGTTATTTTGTTAAATTTACAGTAGTGAAATGTCAGGGGCCGCCCTGCACACGAGCTAAGCACCATTCCCATCAGCCTTGAGTGATGAAGGTATTGAACTGGCAGCGCATGCCACAAGCTGTGCGAGAAGCAAGTGGGCGTTACCTTTGCTGGGCAAGGAAATGCTTCATCTCTGGGTTTGAGTGTTACCTATTGGGACTGGACAACCCCCCTTTTCTGTAACATTATCCCCTGCCTTATTTGCATGGAATATTCTATCAAATGTCTTTTCCCTAATACATAGAGAGGTTCCAGGTACACTCGCTCTCTTGTTCTCTTGCCTTCCTTCATAGAAGAGGACCCTGAAGTCACAAATCCATCCCAACTCCAGTTAGAGAAGAAGGTACTTCCATGTCTGTGGTCTTTTCATCTCCGCCCAAACCACGCAGAGTGATCCTGATTTATAGCGCTCAGGATGTGAGTCATAGTGAAAAACAAGAAATTGGAGATATTAAGCAACTATCTTAAAGTTATCTTGTCAATGAGGACTGGGCTGGGATTACAAACCTCAACATTCTGATTATAAATGCTGCTCTCTAAGCTTTAACTTTAAATCTGGAGATTCTACAGAAAATTGAGAATGAAATCAAGTAATTTTAAAATTCAGCAGTTTTTCCCAGATTATTTAACAGTAGTGAAAAAGACAATCTTAAATTTGTGAGGTTGGAAGTTGTCTTTGGGACAGGAGAAAAAGGAATTTGTTTAAATCTGAAGGCACTTATAAGACCTGTTCTCAGCAGCCATAGACCACTGCAGAGACCAATTGCATCAAAAGCTTTTGTTTCCTGAAACATTAGTGCACTGTGATGCACTGACAATGGTCCTGGATTTTGTGTGGAGAGCCAGAGCCTAGCAGTGTCTGTGCAAGTAGTTACATTGGAAACTGTCTATTGGGGAGTAGAACATTGTAGTACATTATGGTACATGGCATGGGACCTCATTAAGAAAGTAAGTAGGCAACTGTGTATTATACAATTATGTGCTACAAGTTAAATGGGTCCACATTTACAGCCACAAGGCTGTAATATTTAATTGTTTTCATTATTTGGATTATTTTCTTTGAAGAGATAAATAATGCTGCAACCCACACCAAATTTCTTATTAAAATAGTTCCCAGAAGTTATAACTTTTCTAAAAATTCCCTGATGTTATTAGCGAAACTCTGGCAATTAAAAAACTCTGCCTCTACAAGGCAGGCTAGATAACAAGCAGCACTTAAAGAACTGTTCAAAATAAGATGTCCCAGAGGGAAGCAAGCTCATGACTTGCAGATGATTCACACATTTTACAATTGACAAAGTTAACTGTTGAAAAGGAAAATAAGGTTTTCAAAACCCTCCTAGGGGTATATTATGTTTCAGAACATAAAAGCTCCATATCACGCTGATAATCATTATAGTACACGTTGACTTATTTATAATTTATACATTGAGTTTGATCTGTCCTTTCAGATTATTCCCACCCCACCCCCACACTGGGGATTGAGCCCAGAGATACTTTTTCACTAAGCTACATCCCAGTCCCTTGCCCATTTATTTATTTATTTATTTAATTTTAATAGGAGATCTTGCTGAATTGCTTAGGATGTTACTAAATTGTTGAGGCTGGCCTTGAACTTGTGATCCTCCTGCCTCAGTCTCATGAGGTGCTGGGATTACAAGTGGATGCCACTGTGCCTGGCTCAGATTATTCTTGTATTGATAAAAAGTTCCATTAGGAAACAGCCTCTTCATTCCACTGTTTAATTGGGCTAGAGAATAAATTTTATGCATGGAAGTAAACCCATTCATCTCTAGTCAACTGGTTGTTGATAAAGCTGTTAAGAGCATGTGCTAGAGGGTAGTTTTTCAATAAATGGTTCTGGGAAAACTGTATCTTCAAATGAAGAAAATGAAATTAAATCCCTCTGTCTCACCTGATATAACAATCAACTCAAAGTAGATTAAAGACTTAAACATAAGACATGAAACTACAAGAAGAAAACATAGGGATGTTGAAAATCTTTTGGATAAAATCCCAAACCACAGGAAACAAAAGTGAAAATAAGCAAATGGGATTATAAAATCCAAAAAGTTTCTGCATGGCAAAGAAAACAACAGAGTGAAGAGACACCTATAGAATGGGAGAAATGTTTGAACTTATATATCTGACAAAGGGTCGATATGCAGAATATGTAAGGAATTCCAAAATC
>NW_026000522.1:0-2495 GCF_001458135.2 Marmota marmota marmota | reverse complement strand
AAAGTTAATCCGATATTTTAAGGAAATGATTCCATTTCTTCAGGGAAAAAATTACCAAGTACAAGACAGGCACTTAATTTTTAGAAGCAATTAAAAATTAATCAGACCTTATTCTCTCACTCATTTTCCAAAGACCTTGAAGATGTACATTTAGCAGTCTTTTTTGAATGATAGTAAAGTGTTTCCGTTAACTTTGCCACTACACAGGGCAACATCATAGAAAAAAAAAACTCATGTATTCACACAAAATTCCACTTAGAGTTTAATTCTCTGTGGTAGCCATCTTGAAATTCTTAATATTTTTTTATCTCTGAATTTGTACTTTGTATGTGAAGTAAGATGGGACCAGAAAAGTCTATGTCTATGGTTTGAGTCTTACTTCTTATAATTCTCCATTTCCTCCCTGTCTGTACCCTGTGATTGCCACTCATTTTCCCATTTGGAAGGAATCTCTGCATGAGGCCAGGGGAAGTTGGGGTCAGTTGCAAATCCTGAGGAGTCTTGAAAAGAAGCAAGAGAGCATCTGGCAGCAGGAGAGCACATGGAACAGTGTTATAGGCGAGGTCTCTGCCATAACCAATCCAGGTATAAATCATGTTGCATTCAACCACACAGTTATTTTAGAAGGCAATCACCAACGTGAAGACTATAAAAGAACTACATAAAGATTGAGACTATCAGGACCAAAGGCTTGGGGGAGAGTCTCCAAAGTTCTAGGATTTAGGCTTCTTAGGTGCCAACTATCTGATGATGATGTCTGTGGGGCTCAGAAGAATAGCTTCACAGAGGTGAGATTCAGGCCAGGTGAAAGGCCATGGCCAGAAGGACATTTACAGGTACAGCAAGTAACCTGGAAAACAGCAAGGCCTTTCTCACTTCTTGACCTTCAAGTCTCCTCTCAGATTCACCAAATATCAAAAATAACAGAGTTCTCCATCAAAGGAAGAAGCTGTTTTGAGTTTTCTTGTGAATAAAACCTTCATCTCTAAACTTCAGTGATAGTGTTCACACTTCCAAAGTTTGCTACGATTTTAAATTAACTTTTGTCAGGGAACAGACACCCGTGAATAGCCTGTTCCTTACCAAACCTATAAAAGCAAACTAAATTCTTCATAGAATTCAGAATCAATCACTCCAGTCAACATAGGAAGCTACATTTTTGCTTTTGGTAAGTGGTATAAGGAGACTACAGTCAATAGATGATTTTCTTGACTTCAGGTTCAAAGTTGTATTGTGCCACCTAGTGGAAGCACTTTGCCCTTAGGAACTAAGTCCTCCAAGCCTATTCAAAGACAGAAATCAACAAGTATGGAGCAGAAGAAAGTGGAGCTACTCCTACTTTCATATCTTGGTCGATGTTCTTGTATAGAATAGTAGAAGGAGAATAAAAAAATTCATTAACCTCTGATTCAAGTCCTATATTGCGTCTACTTAAAATTAGTGCCATAAAGCCAATATTTTTTTTTTTAATCGGGTATGTGTACACAGTAAGTCATTTAAATACCATGTATATAAGCCTATCAATACACTCTTTTTTCCTTTTTGTTAAGTTTTAATTGGCAAGTTATAATTATACATAATAGTGAACACATTGTGACATGGTCATACATGCACATGACATAGTTTGATTAATTTTATTTCCTAGCACTTCCCATCTGCTTGCCGTGCTTTATCTCTTGGCCCCTTAACATAATGCTCTTGTGTTACATACATTTTCCTGAAAAAAACATGATTTCATTTTTCTTTATGTCTAAATGGAACTCCAATATGCAGATATACCACACTTTTTTTTTTAATCCATGTATCTGTTAATGGAAATGGGCTGGTTCCATAATTTGGCTGTTGTGAATTGACAGCTATAAACATGGGTATGAATGCATTGTTAGAATATACTAACTTTACTTTTTTTTTTTAGATAAATACCAGAAAGTGGTAAAGCTGGGTCTCATGGTAGTTCCTTTCCTAGTCTTTTGAGGAACCTCCACACTGATCACACCCAAAGCCTTTTCCATGTGAGGCAAATGCTCTACCCCTAAGTTTTATCTCTATCCTTTATACTTTTTTCTTTAAAAACAAATATAATTGAGGTCAGGGAGTTTTATTTTTTTCTGTTTTTCTATTTAGGTAGAATTGTTACCAGCTAATGTATTAATATCCTTGTTATGGTCTAGGTATGAAGTGTCCCCAAAAGGTCATGCGTTAGAAAATGCAAGAAAGCTTAGAGATGAAATGATTGGGTTATGAGAGTCTTAACCTAGTCAGTATGTTAATCCACTAGTGATGATTAACTGCATGGTAACTGTAGGCAGGTAGGGTACAACTGGAGAAGGCAGGTTCCTAGGGACATGCCATTTGGGTATATATATATTTTTCCTTGTTGATCAGAGTTCTCTCTGCTTCCTGATGCCATGTTCCCAGCTATTTTTCCCTACTACGCCATTGTGCCATGATGTTCTGTCTCACCTCAGGCCATCTGTGAATGGAGACCTAAGAAA
>NW_026000521.1:0-2495 GCF_001458135.2 Marmota marmota marmota | reverse complement strand
CAAGTTCTTCTGGTGAAATGAGCAGAGATAATGATGTAATTGTGATATTCAGAATATATATTTAAAATTGTTTATGTACCACATTTAAAAGTTTAATATTATGTGAACTCTATCTTTAGTTAAATAAATAAATATATGCATGCGTATATACATATTCTACATAAAAATCACATCTGGGTTACAATATCCTTAAATTTTGTTTGATAACACTTTCATTATATGTGTATACACATTATATATCTCACACTACATTTTTCAAAAATGCATCCTCACTAAATTTTTGTCTACAAATAAATGTGGAAATAATGAGTGATTTTTCTCTACTTATAAATAATTTTATAAATTCTAATCTATTTAAATTAACTGACATATAGTCATCTGATACTTGATAAGGCACAAAAGACATACTTTTTTCTTTTTGAGAAAGTATAGCCTTTATAATGAATGGTTTTGAGAAAACTGGATGTCTTTATATAGAAGAATGAAACTAGATTTTTCTTTCTCATCATGCCCAAATATCAATTCAAAACAGAACAAAGACATAGGGTTTAACAGAACTTTATTCTAGGTATTTCTAGAAAATATAGGGCCAATACTCCAACATATAGGTAAAAGCAATGACTTCCTCATGAGGAATCCTGCAGCTCACAAAATAATTCAAGAATTAATAAATGGGAAGGTAGCAAATTAGAAAACTTCTGTACAGCAAGGGAAACCAGATCATAAATAGAGAGCCTATAAATTAGGATAATTTTTCTTATAACTTTCTGACAGAGGAATAATATTCAGAATATATGAAAAACTCAGGGCTGGGGCTGTGACTCAGTGGTAGAGTGCTCATCTGGCATGTGTGAGGCCCTGGGTTCAATTCTCAGCACCACATAAAAATAAATAAATAAAATAAAGGTATTGTGTCCAACTACAGTTAGATAAATGAATATTTTTTAAAAAAAGAACTCAAAAAACAGTACCAAAACCAAATAACCTAATAAATAAATAGGTAAATTTACTGAATAGACATTTCTCAAAAGAAGAAATGTAAATATGAAAAATAAGTTAAAAAATTGGCATTTTAAAAAAATCTTTATTTTTTAGGTGTAGTTGGACACAATTCCTTTATTTTATTTGTTTATTTATTTATATTTATTTATTTATTTATTTATTTATTTATTTTTATGTGGTGCTGAGGATCCAACTCAGGGACTCGCATGTGCTAGGCGAGCACCCTACCCCTGAGTTACAACTCCAGCCCCCCAAAATATTGGCATTGTAACCCATGAGAAAATGCAAATCAAAACTATACTGAGATTTCTTCTCACTCTACTGAGAATGTCAATTAACAAGAATAAAATGACAAAAAGTGTAGATAGGAATATGGAGAAAAATGAATTTTTGTATACTGGTTATAGTATTGTAACTTTGTACCAATATGAAAATCTGTATGGAGTTTTTTAAAAAGACTAGGAATGGAATCATCAGATGAGCCAACTATAGCACTCCTCAGTATTTATCCCCAAAATATGAAGTCACCATACTACACTGTTGCATGATAGACATTTTTATAGCAACACAATTCACAATATGCAATTTATGTAATCAACCTATGTGCCCCAAAATAGATGAATTAATAAAATGTGAAAAATATGTTCAATGAAGTTTTCTTAAGCTATAAACAAGTTCCCAGAGCAGACCAAAAATATGTAATTTTCAGGAAAATGGATGGAGCTAAAGTGCATCATGCTAAACAAAATAAGACACTCTCAGAAACTATCAAGGGCCATATGTTTTCTCTATGAAAGTTGGAGAGAAAACAGGAAGGAAACATAAAAAGGAAAAATTAGGTTTCTAGTATTGAAGAACGAATTTTGGGGGAAGTTGAAAGAAAGAAAAAGGGGAGATTCTGGGGAAGAAAAGTCATCAAATTTGTTATGTGCTTGTATGAATATGTCAAAATGAGTACTACTATTATGTATAATTATAATGAAAAAATAAAAATTTTAAAAACATAATACTGAGTCTTTTCATTATGAAGATAATATTGCTTTCAAACTAGTCATGAAATTATCAACATTTAGGTAAAATTTTATGGAGTTTAATTATTCAAAATATAGATATAAAAATAAAATGGCACTGAATTATTTTCAGGAGTATTAGTTGAATTTTTTTTGTTTGTTTTGTATTGCTGCAGTTCAAACTGAGGGACTCATGTACAAAAGGCAAACACTCCACTACTGTTCTACATCCTCTGTCTAAATCTGTCCAAATATCCTCTATCTTAAAACCATCAAACATTCATTATTTAGGGGAAAAAAAAACAATGAAATGTTTATAATATTGTCATGTCTGTATGTTTACTTCTTTTTTTAATAAGAGAGGGAGAGAGATAATTTTTTTAATATTTAATTTTCAGTTTTCGGCAAACACAACATCTTTGTTTGTATGTGGTGCTGAGTATTGAACCCGGGCCACACGCATGCCAGGCGAGGATGCTACCG
>NW_026000520.1:0-2495 GCF_001458135.2 Marmota marmota marmota | reverse complement strand
GCTTAACTAATGGGACAATAAATGCAGTAATGTGTTGATGTTATAGATTGTTTCTTGGGGATGATCTTGGCTAAATGTGTATCTAAAAGATAATTTTTTTATTGTAACAAATTGGTATCTGAATGGGTTTCTAAAGCATTGCACTATATTGCAGTTAAAAGTTGGGTTTAAGCAATTGTTTAGTTTGATTTCAGATAGTTCATGCTAGAAAACTTAAATACTTAGGATAAAAAATTAGAAAGTTTCAATTTTGAACTGGGTAGCCTGAGAAAATTTCACTAGGTATTCCAGTGCATTAACTTGGGCAAAGATAATAAATTATGATATGATATCTGTTCCCCTCAGTGTGTAAGATTCAGAAAAAAAAAAGGGGGGGGGTGCTAAATTAAAAAGTTGGTCTGGCTTATTGAAATGACATTAATTAGCAACAGTATTGAAAATTTTTAAAGCTTAATTTCGGATACACATGGTAGCGTGTGGTTCTTTTTAAAATTTTCAGGTAATTTAATGTAACTTAATAGTACTTTAGGAACTTCAGAACAAAAGAAGCAGTTTAATGATCCTGAGGAAATTTCCTCTGAAGGTGGCCTTTATATTATCAAGTAAGATCCTATTTTCAGTTTTGTGTGAGCAAGTGTTTCTAATGTAAAGAGATATAAAGATATAAACTTTTGAGAATTGCATCTTAAACCTGGAAATTATGACTTATAGCTAAAATGCCTTAGGCATGAGGTTTCTGCTCAGAATTCCAGTTTTCCCAGTTCCTTCCAGACCTCAGCCAGGACTTAAGCTGATATGCAAATAGAAGAAGCCTGGAACACTCAGCAGGAGACAGATTTCAGGCCCAAGAAAAAAAAAAAAGTTAAAGTGTCTTTTTACCTAAACTCAAACTAGACCCCAACCAAAAAGTAAATTATATGGTATTTACTAATTACTGGTCAGTCATCTTTTTTAGGACTCTTGCTTTTTCTTAGATTCTGTATTTTTTTGAGCTCATGATTTTGGTCCTACAGACCTAGGTTAATGTTTTTCTGATCAACTGTGGAGTTTTTAAACATTGCAATGGAGATTTAACCTGAAAAAGCTACTAGGGTGTTACACTTGTGTTATGTGTTGTATGTCGGTATGTCTGTATATGTGTATGTCCATATATCCTGCAGTGATATGACAACTGACAGATGAGGAGCGCTCATAAAAAAAATTTAAAAATGGATCCAAATATCTTTGATTCACGTGATTCAAATGGTTCGATTTAAATTGGGTAAACAGATAAAAGTAAAGATGTCTTTAAAATTAAGCTTATAAGTTTTTCTAGGTGTTCAAAAAGACCCTAATAAAATGTTGATGTCTATGAAATAATCTGCCTAAATTCAGAAATTTACAGATATTGTTTTAAAGTGTGAACAGAAGGAGGTTAACAGATGAAAAAGAGAAACTAAGAGGTTCTAGATATGGATTTAATAGAGGGAAAATGTGTTTCTGGATAAGAGAGTCTATGTGATTAAGTAATTAAGAAGGTTTAAGTAAGTGATAAAAAAGGTTTGTGTAAGTTGGTTATATGTGTAAGTTTGAGCAAATAATCTTAAAGAAATTAAAGATTATACACTATGGTTAAACAATAACTGTTATTTTTCAGTACTTTTCTTGTGCTCTCTTACTCTGCATAATGTTCTTCCAAACCCAATTGCAGAAAGTTTCTAATTAGACTTTCAACCAGCTTCTGCTTAGGCACTACCGGCCTCTGCCGACCGATGAACCCCCAGCATCTTCAAGAGAACAGTTCACTCAGTGCTGAAGCTCACTACCAGGCACGATGGAATGCAACGGACATCAGACAGTGGGAGACAACAAGTTCAGAGAACCTCTTAATCTGCCATCCTGGATTCATGAGTCTTTATGTCCTTCTAAGCTTCCTCATAGCCCTTGGCCTCTTTTTTGTCAGTCCCCCAGCATGGAACTTCTGCCAAAAATTGACCTTTGCTTTAATCTTTATCTTCATTCTGTTCTTATTCACTCTGATTTTCTTCAGGTGCTGGTAACGCCAACTTGGCGCCTATCTGGAAGAACTTACCAATAAACGGGTTGCCTGCCATTTATCTAAGCCCTACCATCTCCCCCTTAGTTCTATATAAGCACACAGCTTTTTGCAAGGTTAATTATGGTGCTATTAATGTGTTCATATCTTCCAGGTATACAAGTCTGTAAGGTAGAAGCTTCAAAAGAACATTGTATCAAGCTGGTGTTCTAAAGTTGTATGGTAATTTTAGGCTTAAAAAAAAAACATGTTAAAGATTTATTTATATCATTTGTGTTCTACAACTGGACTTGTTATCAATAAGATATGTACGGTTCCATGTTACTTTTCACACTGAGATACAATCTTAAAACACGAAAGTACTTTGCTACTTTTCTACAAAAGGTTAAAAGCTTTCAGCCTTTAATTCATGTTTTAGGTGTAATATTATGTTGTGTTAGGTAATGTTCATGTAAACTTA
>NW_026000519.1:0-2495 GCF_001458135.2 Marmota marmota marmota | reverse complement strand
ATATATATATATATATATATATATATATATATATATATATATATATATCTCCAATAGAGAAGTGGGTTTTCCAGGCCCAATTCTGCATTGTTTTGGTAGTGCTTTCATTAGTCATTTATATAACTAAAAATTTGATACTCGGTGTATATTTATTTCTTAAGCCAATGTACACTAAGTTCTTATTTCACTTTGCAAATGTTTTGAGTAAGTTTCCAACTTTTGGTTTGAAGAATTAGTCTCTGAATAAAATTTAGAAGACTAGTCAGATGCTTTGACAGAAAAAAAAAAGTAGCTTTACTTTTATTGGCATCAAAGTAGCCAGATAACAGCATTCTGTTTTCAATGTGTAATAACTTCATTCAATAAGTCTTTCATTCAACATGCATTTCCTGAATGCCTGCTAGTGTCTTATGCCTGTCACCATGCATAAAACCAAGCATAATCTGATCCCTACCCTATTCTTCCAAGACTGAATCTTGATTTTTCAGAAATGCATAATGTCTTTTTCCAACTACTTCAAACACTGTTCACCTGGTGTGAGTTGGAGGAACTTTCAATCAATCTCCATCACTCTGACCCAGCCTGTCAGAGTGAATAAAGCACAAGGGGGAAAAAATGACAGAGTTTTAGAAGCTGGGGCTCCAAAATGAGGATGAGAGAGAATTGAAGCACTGACATAGATAATTCAGTCACTGACTCTCTCCCCTGTGAAGTACCCACAGGATTTGGAAGCTCTCCAGCGTCTTGAAAATTCTTGTCTTAAAAGTGGCCCAATGAAATCATTCTCACTAGGTGAACTGCAGAGAACACACAGTTGCTGGTGAAGAAGTAGATGTCTGATAGTTTTACATTTTCCAGGAAAGAAAAGGGTGCAAACACTCAATCTTTTGTGATCACCTTAGAGTCATCAAAATGTTTCACAAAACTACTTAGTAAATGTTAGCTTTGATAAATTGTAAGCCAGTGGGTGATACTTTGAGGATATACCATACCATTCATTAACTACCCACATAGCACTCAGTCCTTAATGAGTCCCCATTTCTCTAGCAGGATGAAGATCTTTGTTAAGTGATTCTAAGGTCCTCATTATCACCATCTCTAAATATGACCTTAATGAATACCAGTGACTATTTATAGTGTTGGCATTACTATAAAATGCCCTATGTATGCTAGTGACTAAATGGAGAGAAATGTTTAATTTTTGAGGCTCTAGTTGCTACCCTGCCATAGGTATTTATAAAAGCCTAGAAGATGATCAAGCCTGCAAAGCTCAGACTTGGAGAATTAGAAATAGCTTATAATGGCTTATATTAACTTGAGCATGAGCCTAACAAGACTTGTTTTAAAATATAGAATTTTTTATCCTAGAAGGAAACTACAAAAGATTCTGGATAAATTTCAGTTTTTATAAACACATTAATAGTTTAGTTACATTTTCTCTGTGTTCCTGAAGTATTCTACTTAATCATAAAACATGTTTTACTTTTTACAAGAATGTAGAATTTATTTTTCATACTTAATACCAAATTCAATAATGGTACTATTTGTCTTTTACCCAATTTATACCAAAGATTTTACTAGCACTGTGATTTAGTTACAAAGGTATCTCTGAAAAACACATCAAATTACTTTTAAGGTTAAGTCAGGAATCTTTAATTGTACTTACCCTCCTAATCAGGTTGGCAAAAGTGTTTAGATTGCAGTTTTGAGCCCTTATTGATCTGAAATCAATAGCATCTTATGTTTAAAAGTATTCATTTCACAGACATAAATTAGAAAAATATAAAGGAATATAACCTGATGATCCTTGGCACATATTTTTCCCTCTTTGGAAATGAGTGCCCTGTGTGTGTGTGTATGTGTGTGTGTGTGTGTGTGTGGTGTGTTGTGTGCAACCCCCCAAATAAATTAATTTAGAGCAATGGTTATTAAATCAGAACTAATGAATGCTTTGGAATTGTATGACAAATATGTGTATGTTGGCTAGAGGGAGAGAGAAGATGAGAAAACACAAATATAATGAGTAATTTCTATATGTCAGGTCCTATTAAGACACGTGAAATACAGTGTTAACAAGACAAAGTTCCGGACCTCAAGTACCTTATGTCCTTGTCAGGGAATACAGGCAATAAAACACTTGGCAAAAATAAATTTCAGAAATATATCGTGAATTTATGTTGTAGGATTCCCACAATTTAAGCTCAAAATTATAAGAGATCAAAAGGAGAAATGGACAAAATCATAACATGCAGACCAACAACAGTTTTTTTTTTTTTTTAATTTTTTATTGTGGGTTGTTCAAAACATTACAAATTTCTTGACATATCATATTCGACACTTTGATTCAAGTGGGTTATGAACTCCCACCTTCTCCCCATACACAGATTGCAGAATCACATCAGTTACACATCCATTGATTTACAAATTGCCATCCTAGTGTCTGTTGTGCTCCGCTGCCTTTCCCATCCTCCACCCTCCCCCCTCCCCACCTCTCA
>NW_026000518.1:0-2495 GCF_001458135.2 Marmota marmota marmota | reverse complement strand
TATATATATATATATATATATATATATAGTGAGGGAGCTGGGGTTGTAGTTCAGCGGTAGAGCGCTTACCTAGCACGTGTGAGGCCCTGGGTTCGATCCTCAGCACCACATAAAAATAAATAAAATAAAGGCATTGTATCCAACTACACCTTAAAAAAAAAATCAATATTTAAAAAAAAAAAAAGAGTTTGAGTTCTTCTTTTCCTATTTGTAACCTTTTAATTTATTTTCACCTATCTGATTTTTCCAGCTAGAGTTTCAAGGACTATGTTGATTAGAAGTAGTGAAAGACGACATCCCTGTCTTGTTCCAGTTTTTAGAGGGAATGCTTTCAGTTTTTCTCCGTTTAGAATGATGTTGACCTTGAGTTTAGCACAGATATCTTTTACAATGTTGAGGTATTTTCCCACTATTCCTAGTTTTTCTAGTGTTTTGAACATGAAGAGGTGATGTGTTTTGTCAAATGCTTTTTCTGCATCTGTTGAGATGATCATCATGTGATCCTTATCTTTAAGTCTATATATGTGATGTAGTACGTTTATTGATTTCCATATGTTGAACCATCCTTGCATCCCTGGGATGAACCCCACTTGAGCCTGGTACACGATCTTTTTAATATTTTTTATGCGATTTGCCAGAATTTTATTGAGAATTTTTGCATCTGTGTTCATCAGGGATATTTGTCTGAAGTTTTCTTTCCTTGAGGTATCTTAGTTTGGTTTTCATATCTCAGCTGACACTGTTTAAATTCACTAATCTCATTTCCTTCCTTCCCTTTTTATTTTTTCTTTAAAGTACTGGAGATTGAATTCATGGGTGCTTTACCCTCATTCCCAGCCCTTTTTATTTTTTATTTTGAAGCAGAGTCTCATCAGGTTGCCCAGGCTGGCCTTGAACTAGCAATCTTCCTTCTTGAGCTTCCTGAGTAATTGGGATTACCAGCCTGCACCACCACGCTCAGTTTCTTACAGTACTCTAGATTGAACCCAGAACCTTATGCATGTTAGCCAAGTGCAGGATTACTGTGTATGCCACCATAACCAACTTCACTGATTCTCTCTTGTGCCTGTTCAAATATACAGTTGAGCTCCTGTAGTGACCTTTTCCCCCCCCTCGGCCTTTAGGCCTTTCAGCTCCAGACTTCCTACTCGGTCCTTTTTATCATTTCTGTCTATTAATATTCTCATTTTGCTAAGAATATAATTTTCATTTTTTCCTTTCGTTCTTTTAACTTGGTTTCAAGTAGTTCTTTGAATATATTTAAAATAGCTGATTTAAATTCTTTGTCTAACATCTCTGATTCTTTAGTGACACTTATTGATTACTTTTCCTCCTTCTGTATGAGTTATAGTTCCTTGTTTCTTTACATATTTTATAAGTTTTTATTGAAAACTTGAGCATTATATACTATATAGTGTGACAGCTCTAAAAATCAGATTCTTTCCCTAGAATGTGTTGTTATTGCTGTTTATTGTAGTTTTGTGTAGTGCCGTTTCTGAACTTAATCCTGTATATTTTGTATCTTCATCTTGTTTGACCCCTGAATTCTCTCAACAGAAATTTCCTTGAATGCATAAAACCAATACATCTCCATGCATTTACCTAGAGGCCCTGCATATGTCTTGAGGTTACCCATTTATTGCCCTGACAGGCAGTTTAAAACTCTGCCTTAACCAAGCAGGGTGGTGAATACCTATAGTCCCAGATACTCAGGAGGTTGAGATATGAGGATCAGTTGAGCAGCTTGGGTAAAATGGTGAGACCCCTATCTCAGAAAAACCAAACTAATAAAACTGCCTTACTCATTACTTCCTTTTTAAAACTAGTTTCAAGGTCAGTTAAAGGAAACAGGAAAGCTTAAAGTCCTCTCATCTGTTCCTGGCCATGTACACAGCTTTGGTATGTACACATCCTACACATACATGTTGCTTCTTAGATTGCCAGAAAATATATGTGGATATTTCCTTCCTTACCTTTTCCTTTAAGCACTTTGGACCCTCAGACCACTGTGAAATCAATCAGTTGCCTTTTTTTTTTTTAAGATACTGGGTATTAGGGGCTGGGGTTGTGGCTCAGTGGTAGAGTGTTCACCTAACACGTGCGAGGCCCTGGGTTCGATCCTCAGCACCACATATACATAAATAAAGGAATTGTGTCCAACTACAACTAAAAAATAAATATTAAAAAAAAAAAGATACTGGGTATTAAACCCAGAGGCATTTAACTACTGAGCCACATCCTCAGCCTTTTTTTCATTTTTTATTTTAAGACAGAATCACCCTAAGTTGCCTCGGGTCTTGGTAAGTTGTCAAGGCTGGCCTTAAACTTTTCATGGGGTTACAGTGTGCACCAACATGTCTGGCCTTCTTTTTTTTATTTAACAAATGTCTCTTGGGAGAAAGGTGCTTTCAGTAGATACATTCCAAGTCAGATCAGATATGGTTTTGCATGTGGGGTCTTTGGGTCATAACCAGACCAGTCCCACAGTGACAGTG
>NW_026000517.1:0-2495 GCF_001458135.2 Marmota marmota marmota | reverse complement strand
TTTGGGTTAGGGTTAGGCTTAATGTTATTGTTAGGGTTAGGGTTAATGTTAGGGTTAGGGTTAGGGTTCATGTTATAGTTAGTGTTAGGTTTGGGGTTAGTGTTAGGGTTAGGGTTAGAAATAGTGTTACAGTTAGGGGCAGGTTTCGTGTTAGTGTTAGGGTTGGGGTTAGTGATAGGGTTAGGGTTCAGGTTATGGTTAGTGTTAGGGTTAGGCTTAGAGTTAGGGTAAGTGTTAGTGATAGGTTTAGGTTTAGGGTTAGGGTTAGTTAGGGTTAGTGTTAGGGTTAGAGTTAGGATTAGGGTTAGGCTGAGTGTTAGGGTAAGTGTTAGGTTTTGTTTTAGGTTTAGGTTTAGTGTTAGTATTAGGGTTAGGGTTAGGTTTAGGGTTAGTTTTAGAATAGGTGTCAGTTTAAGGTTAGTGTTAGGGTTAGTGTTAGTGTTCGGGTTATAGTTTGTGTTAGGGTTATGGTCTTGGTTAGGGATTGTGTTAAGTTTAGGTTTAGAATTAGGGTTATGTTTAGGGTTATGGTTAAGATTAGGGTTAGTTAGGTTTAGGATTAGTGTGAGTGTTAGTGTTAGGTTTAAGGTTAAGTTTAGGGTTAGGCTTTGTGATAGGGTTAGGGATGCAGTTAGGTTTAGTGTTAGGGTTAGTGTCACTGTTCATGTTAGAAATAGAATTAGGTTTAGGGTTATGGCTATGGTTAGGATTAGGTTTAGGTTTGGGATAGGGTTATGTTATGGGTTATAGTTCATATTAGGGTTAGGGTTATGCTTAGGTTTAGGGCTACAGTTAGGGTTATATTTAGGAATGGGGTTACAGTTAGGGTAAGGGTTAGTGTTAGGTTTAGTGTTAGGGTTCTGTTTATGGTTATGATTAGGTTTAGTGTTAGACATAGGGTTAGAGTTAGGGTTAGTGTTTGGGTAAGGATTAGGGTTAGGTTTAGGGTTTGGGTTAGTGTTAGGTTTAGAATTACAGTTGGGGTTAGGGTTAGTTTTATTGTTAGGTTTAAGGATAGGTTTCAGATTAGGGTTGGGCATAGTTTTAGTATTAGGGTTAGGTTTAGTGTTAGGGTTAGTGTTAGAGTTAGTGTTAGGGATAGGGTTATGGTTCGTGTTAGGGTTAGTGTTATGGATAGGTTTTGTGTTAAGTTTAGGGTTAGGGTTAGAGTTACAGTTAGAATTAGGCTTAGAGTTAGGTTTAGTGTTAGTTTTAGGGTTACGGGTAGGGCTATGGTTAGTTTTAGGGTTAGGGTTTTATTTTGGGTTTGGATTAGTGTTAGGGTTTGGGTTAGGTTTAGTGTTAGGGTTAGGGTTAATGAGAGGGTTATGGTTGGCTTTAGGGTTAGTGTTAGTGTTAGGGTTAGGGTTACTGTTACAGTTAGATTTAGGTTTAGGGTTAGGTTGCTGAGAGCCACAAAGAATGGCCCCTGGCAATTTGCCAATAGTATTCCTTGAGAGGTGAGCCATTAAGATGTTGCTGGATTGATTCAATTGTATATTAGACCTTTACTGTCCGCCTCAGGGGCCAGCTACTTTGGAGTTCTCCTGAGGATTGCCTGGGGAGTTCGCATTGGTTGGAAAAGTTCCAGTGGTGGGAGTTCCGGTTGGTGTGTGGTGTGTTCCTGGAGGAGCTGCCTGGGTGGAATTCGGGGAGAGTTCCTGGGGATTGTGCATGGAATGCTATTGGAGTTCAGGCAATAAAATTTCCTGTTTGTAGATATAAGTGCTTTGTGGTGGCTTGGTGATTTGTGCCCAGCTAGACTGCAGCATTAGTTAAGGGTTAAGGTTAAAGTTAGGGTTAGTGTTAGGGTTGAGGTTAGTGTTAGGGTTAGGGTTAGGTTTAGGGATAGAGTTACTGTTAGGGTTAGGATTAGATTTAAGGTTAGTGTTAGGGTTAGGGATAGGATTTGTAGTAGGGTTATGGTTAGGGGTAGTGTAATCGTTAGGGTTATGGTTAGGATTAGGGTTAGGGTTAGGATTAGTGTTAGTGTTAGGGTTTGTGTTAGAGATAGTGTTAGGGATAGTGTTAGGGTTAGGGTTAGAGTTAATGTTGGGGTTAGGGTTAGGGTTAGCTTTAGTGTTAGTGTTAGGGTGAGGTTTCATGTTAGGATTAGGGTTAGTGTTGAGGTTAGAATTAGTGTTAGGTTTAGGGTTAGGGTTAGTGTTAGGTTTAGTGTTAGGGTTAGGTAAGGGTTAGGGTTTGGTTATGTTATGGTCAGGGTTATGGTTTAGGTTAGGTTTTGTGTTAGGGTTAGGGTAAGAGGTAGTGTTAGTGTTATGGTTGAGGTTAGGGTTAGGGATAGTGTTAGTGTTAGTGTTAGAAATGGGGTTACGTTTAGGGTTAGTGTTAGGGTTAGGCTTAGGGTTTGGTTTAGGGTTAGGGTCGACTTAGGGTAAGAGATAGGGTTAGAGCCTAGGGGTTAGGGCTACTTTTAGGGTAGGTTTAGTGCTAGTGTTAGGATTAGGTTTAGTGTTAAAGCTAGGGTTATTTTT
>NW_026000516.1:0-2495 GCF_001458135.2 Marmota marmota marmota | reverse complement strand
CATGTACTTATTGATTGATTGTATGTCCTCCTCTGAGAAGTGTCTGTTCAGGTCCTTATATAGTTCCAGGGATCTGGAAAAGTCCAAGAGGTTTACTCAAGTTCATAGACTCCCCAGGAGATATAGGTTAGCCACTAATAGTGGAGATAGTTTTCATGGTAATTCTGACTTGTTTTCAAGCTGGAGCAGAAAACAAGTATTGGCGAGGATGTAGGGGGAAAGGTACACTCATACATTGCTGGTGGGACTGCAGAAAACAAGTCAACACAACCATGAATTTCATTAAGTCCCTCTATGGAGTTTTAGGTTGGTTCACATGGACCCACCACTAGTAATGGAAACCCTAAGTCCTTTGCACCTGCACTTACTTTACAGAATTCCCCCTTTAATCAATACCATGTTCAAGTGAATATTTTTGAGAAGAGCTTCTTCAAAATGTGAACTTAAAATGGGTCTTCTGGTTGAGTAATTAAAATGTAATTACATAGGGAAAAAAAAAACTAATGGTTTATATCAAAGGGTTTAACTGCTCATTAGATTCTGAGTAATGTCGAGTTGCACATTCCTAGTCCAACTATTGTTATTAAAATCTCAAAAAATATTGTATTAAAAATTCAAGACTAGGGCTAGGGTTGTGGCTCAGTGCCTAGCATGTGGAAGGCACTGGGTTCGATCCTCAGCACCACATTAAAAAAAATAAAGTTAAAAAAATGTTAAAAAAAAAAAACCTCAAAACTGGCGGAGGTGGGGGCGCATGCCTGTAATCCCAGCAGCTCTAGAGGCTAAAGAAAATGATTGTGATTCAAAGCCAGACTCAGCAAAAGTGAAGCACTAAACAACTCAGTGAGGCCCTTTCTCTAAATAACACGAAATAGGGCTGGGAATGTGGCTCAGTGGTTGAGTTCCCCTGAGTTCAATCGCTTGTACCAAAAAAAAGAACTCAAGACTAAGCCAGGTGTGGTGATGCATAACCCTGCAATCTCAGCTACTTGGGAGGCTGAAGCAGGTTGATCACAAATTCTAGGTCAACCTGAACAACGTAGTAAGACCTTCTAAAAATGATTTTTTTTTTTTTTTAAAAAAGGGCTGGCAGGTATAGCTCAATGGTAGAGTACTTGCCTAACATGTTCAAGGCCTAGGATTCAATTCCCAGCACAGAAAGAAGAGGGAAAAAAAAAAAAAGAAAAAACCCTGAAGATTGATATTGTGATGACATTGGATACTGAATGGGTGATTGTATAAGCACCATTCTAAATTTGCAATTTGCTCCAGACCACAAAATTCACCCTCTGATTAGTAGCTAACAGACCTATTATTAAGATCACAGGTTCATTAGCAAATAGTACAACATATGAGAATTCATCCTGGTTATGAGCAGTATCCTCTAGTCTCTGTAAATCTCACTAAATCTTCATAAGAGTGCTCTGAGGATAAAGTGAGAAAACTTAAGTAAAAGAACTCTGGTACCCAGAGAACTATGCAAACAGTGCTGTCGTGCTTCCCAAGGTGTGCAGGCCAAGGATACATGATATGACAAATGAGGTGAATCAGGCAGCATCAAAGGAAGGAAGGTCCCTTGAAGTGATTGCAATCCTCCTTTGAATCACATCAGTAGAAAACCCAATGTCTGCCTGAAGCTGATTATATAAAAATTCTCTCAAGATATATGCCTCTAGGGTAGTAAGCCTGAAAATGTAAGAGATGGGGGCCTAAGATTTTTTGTAAGAATGAGTTTTGAATCAAATTATTTATAAGACTAGAACAGGACGTAGTAGATAAAGCCTACAGCAAAGACAGAACAAAGAAAGAAATAAGGCAGTCCCAAAGCCACACATGGCCTTTGTTTTGTTTTTAATTTTTATGCAGGACCATAATAGAAACAAAGGAATATTCTATACATAACTGTATAAAATCAGATGCAGGTTAGAAAATCTTATCCAAAGGGATTTTTTGAAAAGGCTATTTAGACAGGAAAAGTGTATGGGCAGTTTAGTAAAGGGATGGAACTAACATTTAACTTCCAATGAGTTCCCTGACTTAGGGTCCAGAGTGTTAAAAACAAACTTCTCAACCTGAAATTGAAAAATATGTAAGGGATCCTCACATTTACTGAGTGCTTAAAACATTCTAAGTACTACTCTAAGAGCTTTTCATGGTGGTCTGGTCTGGTCTGAGACAGGATCACTACTTCCCAAGCTGGCTTGAACTGCTGGGCTCAAGTAATCCTCCTGCCTCAATTTAGAGTAGCCTGAGCAGTGCAGCGTGCCACTGAACCTGGTTTGCCTTACTTGTGTTAATTCATTTAATTCAAACAACTCTATTAGGTATTATTATTATTGCTTGTATTTATGGATGGAGAAACCAAGGCCTAGAGACTTGCCCAAGACTTGCTAAGTGGGGTGAAAACCTAGCTGAACTAGCTTTACACTGAGCTGACTGTAGCACACTACAGTCTACACTACTAACTACCCTAGGTACAAAAAAAAAAAAAAAAA
>NW_026000515.1:0-2495 GCF_001458135.2 Marmota marmota marmota | reverse complement strand
AAAAAAAAAAAAAAAAAAAAAAAAAAAAAAAAAAGAAAAAGAGGATCACGGAAACCAGGGTTGACAGCAGATGGGAATCTTTAAAACAGACAGATCTACACATACAAATTTCTTCCACTTACTTCAAATTTGACAGACCAATTCTAACTGCAAGATTGTATAATAATCCAGAAAGCTATTCAAAAGCCAGATCATTACAGTAAAATGTTATCTTAGGCTTATAATATAGGTGGCCCTTCAACTTGCTTTACTTCTAACAGACTAACTCTAATTGTAAGATCCTACAAAAACCAAATACAGAGACAACCAGAGAGGAGACCCAAAACCTTGGCCAAGAGATGGGAACCTTTAAATTGACCAGCCAAGATCTTTCCCATGAGACTACCTATAGGATCAACACAGAATTGGCCATGTCTTAAAAGGGGCGATAATATATACAGACAAACAAAAACACAGCCAACCAGCCAGAGGGAATTCCCAAACCCAAGGTCAACAAACAGATGAAAACAGAACAGATCAGAAGGGAGTAAATATCCCTAGGTTTTCTAGTCCCTCTTAACCATGACTCCTATACCAGTAGTGACACAGATGTTCACATAAAGAGGAACCAGACATGTGGAATCAAGGGTCTCAGTGTGCACACCAGGGGACTTACCAGAGAGCCAGGGGTGTTGAGACTTGAGTTCAGTTTCGTTTTTCTCAAAGTGGACCACTGTGGAGCTTTCTGTACCATTCAGGGAGAGAAGGCAGGAGTTCCCTGAAGCAAAAGGAGCTTCAGCAGCTATTGGGATGGTCCCTCAGTCCCTCCCTTTAACTCACAGAAACAGCTACTCTAGTTCTGCCTGAAGCAAACTCACCCATCTCCTAACTTTCCTGCAGTTGGCTCTCAACAAGTTTGCCAGCCATCTTGCATCTTCAGCATGGAAGTGGGGTTCCTTAGAAAGTCAGGACTACCCAAGAAAGCTGGAGTGGGGGCTGCTCTTGGGTTCTACCCAGGGTACCAAATTTGTTGCCTAAAGCTTGTTTGGTCTTTGTCCCTGATGCCAATCCAATAATGAGGACATGGTTTTGAGAAAAAAGAAGGAGAAGGTTTATTGCTTTGCTAGCAAAGGAGAAACACAGGGGACTCCTGCCCCAAAAGTTGTGTTTCTCAGTATTTAGCTCTTAAACACCAGATCTGATTTGTGTGTATAGAGAAAGTGATTGGGTGTTATCGTGGCTCCACGTGCAGTGTGGTTACAGCATGTGTGAATCATGGGGAACTTCTTGCATGTCTGTGCTCCAGAAAAGTAGTCCTTAAAACACTTTAGAGTTTACCCCTTATGTCTGTTTTAGGGAGAAGTATTTTATGATATGTACTATTCATAAATATTATATTTATTTTTATAAATGGCATATTCATTTCACCAACCACTAGTTCCCAGTACTTACTGTATTTAAAGAGATAGTGAAGCTTTGTTATCCAGCATATATGTAAATATTTAGAAGGAATATATGCAATAGAAGAGAGAATGAAACTTTCTTATATTGAACACATTTCTAATCTTTAATAGGAATCCAGGCTCCTATGTGAACATGCCTAGGAGAGAGAAATACAGCTTTCTTATTCTTATGTATTTTTACCAAAGGCACTTGCTGAGAACCCTCCCTTGTCTCCTGCAGCTTCTGGCCCCTCCTGTTATTCCTGGATTTCTGGCAATAGCACTCTAATCTTTACCTTCATCTCCCTATCTCTGTCGTCTCTGTTTTTGTGCTTATCAAATCCCCCTTTCTTTATTCATAGAAGTGTGCCAATCAGTGAATTTAGGGCTAATTCTCAATCCAAGATCTCACCACAAGACTCTTAATTATATTGAGACTTTACTTCCAAATAAGATCATATTCTTAGTTACTGGGATTAGGGCGTGGGTACATTTTAACAAGGAAACAATTCAACCTATTCAGTGATTAAGCAAGTATGAGGCTGGTTTGCCACACTACATAAGTGCCAAAGGTAAACAACGAACCAGGGCAGGAATATTGTAGGATAGTAAAAAAGAGATTCAACACATGGTAGACCTGTTTGCTTGTTCCCAAATCCCAAGAAGTGGTCTGTAGAACAAAGGTAGATCCACTTGCCAAAGTATAGCACTATTCAGGGCCTTAAATTTTAACTAAACATTTCAAATATCCATACAACTGAACAAGTTGCACTCATCCAGAGACCAAGAGTTTCTAAAGAGATCATTATATGGTTACCTTGATCCCTAACTACCTACGTGACTGACTACTTCAGATGCACTGGCAACAATAATAAGTAGAGATGTCAGGGCCATGGTGAACTTCCTTTTCCAAGAATCCACCTGTTTGTACTACATATTCTTGGTTGAATTTAAATTTTTATATCTGCATATCTATGCTAGATAGAATAATAGCTCTTGAAGACTTTTATACCTCGGTCCCAGGAAATTGTGAATGTGTTTTTTTTTTTTTTTCATATAATACAAGATGTTTTT
>NW_026000514.1:0-2496 GCF_001458135.2 Marmota marmota marmota | reverse complement strand
TATATATATATATGTGTGTTGATGAGCGTCTGGATATGAGTGAATCATTGAATGAATCATAGAACTGGAGAGCTGGAAAAGATCTTAATGCTCATCAATTCAACCCACTCTTCTACAGATGAGAAATTTGAATCTATAGACAATGTGACTTTTCCAATGACAATTTTCCACAGAGAACCACCTCCCACTCAGCTTAACTCCCACTTTAACTGACCAGTTTCCTTCATGTTATTGGGACTACAAAAGGCATTGATAAACCAACTTGATAAGAGAAAAATGAGGCCGAAATGGCATAACTTCTAAGCCTTGACAATAGAGAGTAGTGGTAGTAAGTGGAAATAATGTTGGCACTAAGAGTGCTACATAATGGTATTAGAGTGAAGGAATTAAGAATTTCAGGACTTTGATGTAGACCATTGCCAACACTAAACAACAACAACAAAAAATGCACCAAGGAACAGTGACAAAGAAAGGCAAAGTAATGCAGAGTTGAATTTGTTGTGACTTTGATCACAAATCCCAATGCAAATTCCAGTGAGAGGGCTAATCACATATGGAATATTCCCTTTTATCCATGATTTTTAAGATTTTGATCAAAACTGACCATGCATCTTGATCTATAGAATTTGATAATTTCCTAACACTTTCATTGCCACCACTATAGTTGAAGTCACTATCACCTCTCACCTATTATTGCATAAGTCCTCTGTTTTCTCTCCTTCCACATTTCTATGATCTGCTCTTAAAAACAGTAGTGATTCTGTTAAAATGTAAGCCATATCATGTCTTGTACGCTACAGCCTAAGACAATTCAAAATTAATGCAGTGGCCCTTAGGGCCCCATGTAATTTTTTTCTCTATTAACTCCCTGTCCTTCTTTCCTGCCATTCTCCATCTTGTCATTGTTCCAGCTTCTACACCAAACATGTTGGTTCCTGAGAATCTTCATTTGCTACCACTATTCTCTAGAAAGCTTATCCTCTAGACATCTGCTTAATTCCAAGACCCTCTATTCTACTTTCACTTAGGTATTTCTTGATCTGTATAAAAAATGGTAACAACTACCTACCCAAACCATCTCCAGAACTCCCTTACCTTATTTTATTTTCCTCAATTTTACTTATTGTCATTTTATTTTCCCCACTAGAATGTAAGTGCTACAAGATAAGGCATTTTAGTATTTTTGTTTTGTTTTCATTTGGCTTGTTTTATTTTCAGTAACCTATTCTAATGTCTAAAATAAGACCTGGCATATAGTAGATATTAAAAAAATGTGTTTGTTGAATGAATCAATGATTGAATAAGCACTTGAAAGTGTCAACTATGCTATGTAACAGGTGCTTTTCTAAGTCTTTTGCATTTATTGTCTCAATTTTTGCACATACATTAGGTACTAATAGTTATTCCTTTTCTGAATGAGAAATCTAAGAAGTTAACTAATTTGTTCAAAGCCACACAATTAGGATTCATAAAAATTCAAGCACAGCTGATTCAAAGATCTGTGTGTCTGGCTATCAAGAAATATAATCTCCTTAAGTTTCTATCTGATTCTCACTTTGCCTTTCCTTTCTTGATCTTCCCTTCCCTTTCTCACCTCTTCCCCATTTGGTTTATAGGAATACTTGACTTTACATATGTCACTATAGAGGAAAAAGCTCTCTTCCTCACTGCTGAATCTCAATCTAGTAAGTCATGAGATTCTAATCAGGGTACCATTTGTTTCAACAAATAACTCTAAATACTGATGAGATAGCATAGAAAACTGAACAAAAGCTGGAAGTATGTGATGCAGAGAGGCCTGACCAACCGGCTAGCCCCATGAGATTTTGGTGCTTATCTAAAGTTCAGCATATGAGAGATCTTGTGGATACCCTGGGAATAGGAATACAAAACAGCTACAGAAAGCACTGAGTTTTGGTCATAAATTTCAAATCTCTTTGTCAAGCTGTCACTACACTGAATACAATACTTGTATCAGTCTGTGTGCTTATTGTCAATGATATTTTCTTGAGAAAGGAAGCAAGCAAGAAATTGGGTAAACTAGAAAAACCACACCTTTGGTCTTGAAGAAAGATGTGAATTTTATTTGGAACTCTATGAAAACATTGCAGGTGATAGGTTGGATGTTTCTCGCAATAGTAATAATTACCTGTATTGATTACTCTTGTCCTTGATGGTTTTCAAAGTGCTTTTATCTGTATTATTTCAATTGAACCTTTTAACAGCTGCTTGAAGTATGCAGATGAAGAAACCAAATTCCTGAGTATGATGGCCAGTGAGTAGAAGAGCCTGGACTATTACCCAAATTGTTTTACTCCCAGTTTATTGTCCTCCTTCTCACACAAATCTTTCTGGTAATTTCTTTGTGGAATCATTACACTAATAATACATTTCTTCCTAACATATTCAAGTCTGATAATCAAGTGTTACCAAGGTTTTCTCAATAGACATGAAACAGATAATCTGTCTTTCTTTTTTTTTTTTTTTTTTACCAGG
>NW_026000513.1:0-2496 GCF_001458135.2 Marmota marmota marmota | reverse complement strand
GATTTTTCAACCCAGATTCTCAATCCAGAAGATCCTGAAACAACATATACCAAGCTCTGAAAGAAAATGGTTGCCAAACAAGAATCTTATATCCAGCAAAATTAAGCTTCAGATTTGATGAAAAAATTAAAAAACCTTTCATGATAAGCAAAATTTAAAAGAATTTACAGGAAGAAAGCCTCTACTACAGAGCATCCTCAGCTAAATATTCCAGGAGGAGGAAATGAAAACAACAATGAAAATCAGCAAAGGGAGGAACTACACTAAAGGGAAGGCCAAGAAGAAACCAAGTCAAGTTAAAAACCCAAAATAAATCAAAATGTCCAAGAATACAAATTATATTTCAATAATAACCCTGAATGTGGATGGCCTAAACTCAGCAATTAAAGGACACAGACTGACAGATTGGATTAAACAACAACAACAATATGTTGCCTTCCAGAGACTCATCTTACGGAAAAGACATCCACAAACTTAAGGTGAAAGAGTGGAAAAAAATGTATCACTCACATGGACCACGTAAACAAGCAGGGCTTTCCATCCTCATATCAGATAGAGTGGGCTTCAAACCAAAGCTAGCGAAAATGGATAAAGAAGGACATTTCATACTGCTTAAGGAATTCATACATCAACAAGACATAGCAAGCATAAATATCTATGCCCCAAACAATGGGGCATCTATGTATGTCAAACAAATCCTTCTCATATACAAGAACCAAAGAGACCTCAACACAATAATACTGGGTGACTTTAATACACCTCTCTCACCACTGGATAGATCTTCCAAACAAAAACTAAACAAAGAAACTGTAGAACTCAATAATACAATCAATAAATTGGACTTAACAGACACATATAGAATATTCCATCCATCAATGAGCAAATATACTTTCTTCTCAGCAGCACATTGGTACTTCTCCAAAATAGACCATATGTTATGCCACAAAGCAACTCTTAGCAAATATTTTATAAAAATAGAGATACTACCCTACATTCTATCAGATTATAATGGAATGAAATTAGAAATCAATGATAAAAGTAAAAAGAGAAGCTACTCCAACACCTGGAGACTAAATAATATGCTATTGAACATGCATAACAGAAGACATCAGGAAGGAGATAAAAACATTCTTAGAGGTAAATGAAAACTCCAATACAACTTCTCCAAATCTCTGGAACACTATGAAGGCAGTGCTAAGAGGAAAGTTCATTGCATTAAGCTCATTTTTCATTACACAAAGAAAAAGTCAACAAATAAATGACCTGATATTACATCTCAAAGCCATAAAAAAGAAGAACAAACCAATTCCAAAAGTAGTAGAAGACAGGAAATAATTAAAATTAGGGGGAAATCAATGAAATTGAAACAAAGGAATGATTCAAAATATTGATAAAATAAAAAGCTGGTTCTTTGAGAAATAAATAAAATTGATAAACCCTTAGCCACCCTAACAAAAAGAAGGAGGGAGAAAACTCAAATTACTAAAATTTGTGATGAAAAAGAAAATATCACAACAGAGACTATTGAAATACAGAAGATAATTAGAAGCTATTTTGAAAATTTATACACCAGTAAAATAGAAAACCTTGAAGACACCAACAAATTTCTAAAGGCATATGATCAATCCAAACTGAGTCAAAGAGGACATACACAACTTAAACAGATCAATTTCATGCAATGAATTAGAAGAAGCCATCAAAAGCCTACCAACCAAGAAAAGTCTGGAACCAGATAGATTCATAGCTGAGTTCTACAAGACCTACAAAGAAGAATTAATACCAGTACTCTTCAAATTATTCCAAGAAATAGAAAAGGAAGAAATCCTTCCAAACTCATTCTATGAAACCAGTATCATCCTGATACCAAAACAAGGCAGAGACACATCAACAAAAGAAAATTTCAGACCAATATCCCTGATGAAAATTGATGCAAAAATTCTCAATAAAATTCTGGCAAATTACATACAAAACATACTTAAAAAATAGTGCACCATGATCTAGTGGGGCTCATTCCAGGGATGCAAGGTTAGTTCAACATTGGAAATCAATAAATATAATTCAACACATCAATAGACTGAAAGATAAGAATCATATAATTATTTCAACTGATGCAGAGAAAGCATTTGACAAACTGCATCACCCTTTCATTTCAAAACACTAGAAAGACTAGGGATAGGAAGAACATACCTCAACATTGTAAAAGCTATCTACACTCAATGCCAACATTATTCTAAATGGAGAAAAATTGGGAGCTTTCCCTCTATAAAGTGGAACAAGACATGGATACCCTCTTTCACCACTTCTATTCAGCATAGTCCTTGAAACACTTGTACATTGCTGGTGGGACTGCAAATTGGTGCAGCCAATTTGGAAAGCAGTATGGAGATTTCTTGGAAAGCTGGGAATGGAGCCACCATTTGACCCAGCTATTCCCCTTCTTGGTCTATTCCCTAAAGACCTAAAGAGAGCATGCTACAGGGACACTGCTACATCGAT
>NW_026000512.1:0-2496 GCF_001458135.2 Marmota marmota marmota | reverse complement strand
CCCCCTTTCAGGGTTGAACTCAGGGGAGCTCTACCAAGGAGTTACATTCGCAACCCTACCCCCTCCTTTTTTTTGGGAGACAGGATCTCCCTCCTCACTTGCTGAGGGTCTCACCAAGTTGCTCTTGCTCAGGCTTGCCTTAGACTTGTGATCTCCTGCCTCAACTTCCTGAACCACAGGGTTTACAAACATGCCGCCATGCCTGGCTAAGAAGTGACTTAGATTTGGTGAAATCAGTTAGTATCAACTACAGTGTGTCCAGAAGCATGTGTTATGCTCTTATTCTTTAATATACTGTTTTAGCTGACTTTTTTTTTTTTAAATAAAGTTGATGTTATTTTATTTGGACCTTTATTTATTTATATGTGGTGCTGAGAATCGTACCCAGTGCCTAAAACATGCTAGGCAAGCAGGGTTCTACTACACTGAGCCCAGCCCCTGACTTTTTTTTTTTTTTTTTTAATGGTGCTGGGAAGCAAACCCAGGGCTTCCTACATGATAAACAAACTCTCTTAAGACTATAGCCCATCTCCAGCCCTTAGCTGACTTATGCTGCATGTTTTGTTTTGGATTCAAATAAAAATAGCTGTTATTATAGAATTATATTGTCTATAGCTATTTACATTTACGTTGTGATCATTTGAATGTGTGTCATAGACCTTTGTTTTTATTTAAAGATGGATGGAACAAAGGAGATAACAAAGTTTATACAACTTTTTTTAGAGACATTCAGTGATATATAGGTATTCTCTTTTTGGATTTGACAATAAAGACTCAACATAAATAATAGAATTTTGTAAATGGAGATTCTATAAAATATGTGGTACATGAAATTATTTATGGAAATTCTTGGAAATAGCATCAATCACAATTTTTCAGAGCCTAAATTTTTGCTTCTATATCATCACTTCAGTAAATAAGCAAGTTATGTTCTTTATTATTATTAAGTATCTATGCTAGCTTTCTTCTAAAAAGCCTGTAATAGGTACTAGTGAAACTCTATAATAATATTGTTTTGAATAAAATATCTAGATTCTAGTTGCCATATTTTGGACTACTTCCAGAATATTTGATATTTTCTTTCTTTTTGTTGAGATTGGGGTCACCCACACTCACCTCAACCTTCCCAAGTAGCTGGGATTTCAGGCATGTGCCACTGCTAGAGTTTTTTTTTTTTTTTTTTTTTTTAAATTTCAACAAGATATTGAGACTTCTTGAATAATAGTGCCAATTTTACTGTATTAAAGAAATACACATAGCTGGACATGCTAGTGCATGCCTGTAATCCCAGTGATTGGAGACTGGAGAAGAAGAATCACAAGTTTGAGGCCAGCCTGAGCAATTTAGAGAGGCCCTCCCAACTTAGTGAGAGATCCTGTCTCAAAATAAATAAAAAACGGCTGGGGATGTGTCTCAGTGATTAAGCACCCTTGAGTTCAATCACCAGTACCAAAGGAAGAAAGGAATACACATAGCTGTAATCCCAGCTACTCCTGAGGTGGAGGCAGGATGATTGTAAATTTGAGGGTAGCCTGGGCAACTTAGTGAAACACTGTCTTGAAATACAAGCCAAGCAGCCATTATGAAGTCAAACAACAATAAGTGTTGGCGAGGATGTGGGGAAAAGGGTACACTTGTACACTGCTGGTGGGACTGCAAATTGGTGAGGCCAATTTGGAAAGCAGTATGGAGATTCCTGGGAAAGCTGGGAATGGATCCACCATTTGACCCAGCTATCGCCCTTCTCGGACTATTCCCTGAGGATCTTAAAAGAGCTCACTATAGGGATACTGCCACATCAATGATCATAGAGGCACAATTCACAATACCTAGACTGTGGAACCAACCTAGATGCCCTTCAATAGATGAATGGATAAAAAAAATGTGGCATCTATACACAATGGAGTATTACGCAGCACTAAAAAATGACAAAATCATAGAATTTGCAGGGAAATGGATGGCATTAGAGCAGATTATGCTAAGTGAAGCTAGCCAATCCTTAAAAAACAAATGCCAAATGTCTTCTTTGATATAAAGAGAGCAACTAAGAACAGAACAGGGAGGAAGAGCATGAGGAAAAGATTAACATTAAACAAAGACGAGTGGGGGGAGAGAAAGGGAGAGAGAAGGGAAAGCATATGGAAATGGTAGGAGACCCTCAATGTTACACAAAATTACATATAAGAGGTTGTGAGGGGTAAGGGGGGGGAACAAGGGAGAGAATTGAACAACAGCAGATGAGGTAGAGAGCGAAGATGGACGGGGAGGGGAGGGTGGATAGTAGGGGATAGGAAAAGTAGCAGAATACAACAGTCACTAATATGCCATTATGTAAAAATGTGAGTGTGTAACCAATGTGATTCTGCAATTTGTATTTGGGGTAAAAATGGGAGTTCATAACCCAATTGAGTCAAATGTATGAAAGATGATATATCATGAACTTTGTAATGTTTTGAACAACCAATTAAAAAAAAAAAAAAAGAAATACAAGCCAAG
>NW_026000511.1:0-2496 GCF_001458135.2 Marmota marmota marmota | reverse complement strand
TATATATATATATATATATACACTACACAAAACAGCTGTGTGTGGTGGTACATGCCTGTTATCCCAGTGGCTTGGAAGGCTGAGTCAGGAAAATTGTGAGTTCAAAGCCAGCCTCAGTAACTTAGTGAGGCCCTAAGCAACTCAGTGAGAGCCTGTCTCTAAATAGAATATAAGAAGGGCTGGGGATGTGGCTCAGTGGTAGAGCACTTGCCTCACATGTGTGAGGCACTGAGTTCAATTCTTAACACCACATATAAATGAATGAATAAAATAAAGGTCCATCAACAACTACAAAAATATTTTTTAAAAAGGGCTGGGGATGTGGCTCAGTGGTTAAGTGCTCCTTAATTCAATCTCTAGTACCAAAAAAAAAAAAAGTACACAAATCATCAGTGTACAGCTTCATTAATTTTTACAAAATGGATGTGACTATGTGTCCCTATCCAGAACAAGAAACAGAATATCTTCTCTGTATTAGTATTCTGTGACTGCTGTAAAAAATTAACACAGATTTAGTGTTTTAAAACAACAGGAATTTATTCCCTCACAGTTGTGGGTGCCAGAAGTCTGAAAGCAAAGTTACAGCAAGTCTGTGCTTCCTCCAGGGGCTCTCGGGGGGAATCTTTTTCTCACATTTTCCAGCTCTGGTGGTTATAGGCATTCCTTGGCTTGTAGCTGCATCACTCCAAAAATCTCTTCCTCTGTCTTCACATGGTCCTCTCCTTCTCCTTTTTCTGAGCCTATTATTCTTCTGTCTCTTATAAAAACACTTCTCTGGGCTGGGATTGTGGCTGAGCAGTAGAGCGCTCACCTCTCATGTGTGAGGCCCTGGTTTCGATCCTCAGCACCACATAAAAATAAATAAATAAACAAAACAAAAATATTGTGCCCATGTATAACTAAAAAAATTTTTTTTAAATCTTGAAAAAAGAAACAAAACACTTCTCCCCGGGTGCAGTGGTGCACACCTTTAATCCCAGTGGCTCAGGATGACACAGGAAGATTGCCAGTTCAAAGTCAGCCTTAGCAACTTAGAGAGGCCCTAAACAATTCAGCAAGACTCTGTCTCTAAATAAAATACAAAAAAGGGTTGGAGATGTTGCTCAGTGGTTAAGCATACCTGAGTTCAATCCCCAGTACCTAAAAAACAAAACACTTCTCATTGAATTTAAGATTCCCCTCAGATTATCCAGGGTGGTCTCATATTCAGATCCATAACTTAATTACATCTGCAAAGATTCTTTTCTCAAACAAGGCCACAATCACATGTTCTGAGATGTGCACATATCGTTTTGAGGGGCCATCATTCAATCTACACCCGTAGTCTTTCCTCTGAGCCACTGCCCTGTCAAAGCTAACCACTATCCTAGTCTCTAACACATAGATTAGCTATGTCTGCATTGAACTTTGTATAAATGGAATAATACAAAATGTGATCCTATGTGTCTGGCTTCTTTGACTCAGCATCATGCTTGGGAGATTTATCTACATGGTTGCTTATAGGTATCGACCATTCTCACTTCTGTCTTGAATGGATATTATCATAATTCTTCATTCCACTCTTTTTGGGTGTGCATGTGGTAATGGGGATTGAACCCAGGGGTACTCTAGTACTGAACTATCTCCCTAACCTTTTTTATTTTTATATTTATTTTCCTCCTTCTTCCCTCTATCCCTTTCCTCTATTCTGCCAGTTTTTCTTCTATTTTTTTTTTATAGTTTTTTTAAAAAATTAGTATAGTATATATCTACAAAAAGATGAAATTCACTGTGATATATAATCACATGTGGACATAGCAAAATTTGATCATTTCATTTCATTGTTCCTCCCTTTTCCTGTCCTCCTTCCTTCCCCCACAATCTTCTTCCTCTACACCACTGATCCCTCTCTTGTTTTCATGGGATTCCCCTTGCCTTATTATTTTCCCTTATTATAGTCTAGCTTCCGTATATGACAGACAACATCCAACCCCTGAGTTTCTGGGTCTGTCCTATTTCACTTAGCATGATGTTTTCCAGTTCTATCCATTTAGCAGTATATATCATAATTTCATTCTTCTTTATGACTGAGTAAAATTACATTGTATGTAAGTATGTGTGTGTGTGTGTGTATGTGTGTGTGTGTATTATATATCACATTTTCTTTATCCATTCATCTGTTGATGGGCATCTGGGCTGGTTCTATAATTTGGCTACAAATGTGGAATGCTTCACAAATTTGTATGTCATCCTTGTGCAGGGGCCATGCTTATCTTTTGTGTATAATTCCAATTTTAGTATATATGCTGCCAAAGCTAGCACATCTTTTTATTTTTTATTTTGAGACGGGGGTGTCACTATGTTGCCTAGGACTTCACTATGTTGCTGAAGCTGGCCTTAAATTTGTCATACTCCTGCCTCAGCCTCCCAAGTCACTGGGATTACAGGCATGCACCACCATACCCAGCTCACTCTACTCTTGTGTGTGTGTGTGTGTGTGTGTGTGTGTGTGTGTGT
>NW_026000510.1:0-2496 GCF_001458135.2 Marmota marmota marmota | reverse complement strand
GTATTTTGCTTAACATGAAAACTTCTAGTTCCAACCATTTCCCTGCAAATGACTGAATTTTATCCTTCTTTATGGCTGAATAAAATTCCATGTGTTTATATCCCATATATTTTTTATTTGCTCACCTGTTGATGGGCACTTATGCTGATTCTACATCTTTACTAATGTGAATAGTGCTGCAGTAAACATAGGTATCTCATTTGTATACTGACTTGATTTCCTGTGGTAATATATGCAAGAGTTGTATAGCTGAATCATATGTAGATCTATTTTGAGTGTTTTGAGAAACTCCTATACTTTTTTCCATAGTGGCTATACTAATTGACATTCCCACCAATGTTGTATTAAGATTTTCTTTTTCTCCACATCCTCAACAGCATTTGTCTTTGTTGTTGTTGTTTGTTTTGAAAATATCTGTTCTGACTGGTGTGAGATGGATTTGCATTTACCTGATGGCTATAGATCTTGAAGATTTTTTCATATATTTTGACCATTTGCATTTCTTCTTTTGAGAAATGTTTATTCAGAACTACCCCCAAACCTCCTACTCTCCCTGCCCACCTCTCTGCCTAATCCAGAGATTAGTGCCCCCTTAGTGCCCCCAACTCCATTGTGAATTAGCGTGCGCATATCAGAGAAAACATTAGGCCTTTGGGTTTTGGGGATTTGCTTATTTCACTTAGCTTGATATTCTCTATGTCCATCCATTTACCTGCAAATGCCATAATTTTATTCGTCTTTAAGGATGAGTAATATTCCATCGTGTGTGTATTACCACATTTTATTTACCATTCATCTGTTGAAGGGCACCTAGGTGAGTTCCATAGTTTGAAGAACATGCCAATTCTGATAGCCTGTCTTTTGATTGTATGTTATTTTGCAAGTCATTTACCTGTAATTAGAAGTATATGTATAAAATATTTTCTAAAGTGTCAGTTGATTGCTTTTTTGCCTTTATGTTATCTGATGTAAATAAGCACTAAAATGTACTTGAAAATTACTTGTAGTCTTTTCTTGTAAGTTCTTTATCATTTAGAAAGGTAATTGTTATCCTGCCATATATTTTAGATTATATTTATTGAACTTAATGATGGTTTATTGGAGTAAGGTAGTTGCAGAAAAATTGCTTGAAAACCCAACTTCAGTAATGTTATACATTGCTGTTACAGATTCAGTTTTCAAAAGATAAAGATGATGTAATTTACATTATTATAGTCCCTAACCTTTAGTATTTTCAGGGAGATTTTTCTATATAATAGTAATTTGGCAAAGTCAGTCAAATAAATGATTAAAAATGATTCAGTATTTTACCAACTATACAGTTTTATTCATGGAAAAGCAAAGTAACAAGGTGAATTCAGTATATTAGGTCAGCTTTTTAAAAAACCCTAAAATACATGTGTTTTTAATACTGCTTAAAGTGTATATGTTTTCATTCCAAACATTAGGTTCTGGAGTGTGGAGTTTGTGAAGATGTCTTTTCTTTGCAAGGAGACAAAGTTCCTCGCCTTCTTCTTTGTGGCCACACAGTCTGTCATGACTGTCTTACTCGCCTGCCTCTTCATGGAAGAGCAATACGTTGCCCATTTGACCGACAAGTAACAGACCTAGGTATGAAAGTTATTTATATGATTTAAGATTGAAAATTATAAGTTGAATGCTTATATTTTAGGATACTAAGGCAGGAGGATTACAATTTTGAGGACAGCCTGGGCAACTTAGACTCTGTCTCAAAATAGAAATAAAAAATCAAAACGATTGGGGATGTAGATTAGAGGTAAAGTGCCCCTGGATTTCCCAGTACCAAAAAAAGAAAAAAATCATGTAACACAAGTCACATATAAAACAATTTCTTTATTATACTTGATGTTTTCAAATTATAAATTTGCAAAGGGGTTAAAAAAAATCTGAATTTCTAGTAAGTGGTCTTTTAAATATAAACAAGCTCACTCTTAATTGTAATTTTTTTATCTTCTGAAATGTTTATATTCAATACTTATATTTAAAGAACTTTAAGACACCTGAGAAATATGTACTACATTTATTCAAAGAAATGAGAACTTTGTATTTGTCACAGATTAAATTATGTGCCTGAATCTGTTAATCCAATAAAACAAGTGTTTTCTTTACAAGTAAATGAACCAGTAATGAAAATACAGATATATCACTTGAGTCTCAGCATGTTTTTATTAGTATCAGAGAGAGAGGTGTTTGTAACTTGTGATAAGTAGTTGCTTATTTTTGGTTAAAATGAGTTTAAAGGTCTTATATATTTTTTTTTCAGTTTCTTTCTCACTTTTAAAATTTTGCTTTATGTATTTCCAAGTAAGTTATTGCTTTGGGATGCTGGATTTGGATATAACAACATTTATTGACATTTAAAATTTTTTTTTAAAAATGTAATGTAAGTTTTATAGTTTACTCTTTTTGATAACAGAATTTTCTCCAAAAATAATTTAAGGCTGCCATTTTTTTTTTTTTTTTTTTTTTTTTTTT
>NW_026000509.1:0-2496 GCF_001458135.2 Marmota marmota marmota | reverse complement strand
TTATTTATTTTTATGTGGTGCTGAGGATCAAACCCAGTGCTCTGCCGCTGAGCCACAACCCCAGCCCCCGTCTATATATTTTTAAATTTCCATCAGAGATAGAAAGTGAGTCATTTCTGCAAAGTTTGTTTATGTTTCCTAATCCTACAGAGGTTGGATGAATGATGATGGCTTTCCAGAAATGATCTTTCTGTAATGGCAGAACACTTTGGGAGGACCAAAGTTTCAGGTGAGCGAGCAATCTTTGGTTATGGCTTCACGTTGTGTCATTTATTAACATCTAGTTAATTATGCTGTTAATGGATGAAATCACATAGAGAGGGCTATGTTAATGAAGAAATAAAACTTTAATTCAATAAACAAAACAGAACACCATATCTTTTTCCCAAGGAAGAGTGTTGGGCTAGGGATTGGGACATTATATTTAGCAAGTTCCAAAAAGTTCTTTTGAGAAGCAGCCTCTAAGGGCTCCTGTCAACAGTCATATACTGTGGGAATATTCATTCCCAAATGGATCCCACCCTATTCTGAGCTTGACTTTCCTTCTCATTCCCCATGCAATAAATACCACACAGTAAGTGTCTGTGTAACAAACAGTTTGGAGGTCAAATGGAATGCTTAATATAATAAAGCTCAGTTGCAGTGGGGAAAAGTCTTTTTGATATGCATTTGATAGGAATGTATAAATTTCAACAAAACATCTGGTGTAAAAAAAGTTGTGAATGTAGGACATTTGAGGGGGTTATAGAAGGAGAAGGGATTTACTGTACTTAACAATTGCCAGTAGTCAGGCCACTTCCAAGTTGTGATTTTGTCAGACTTGGAAATTAAGTGGAATCAGATCTACTCAGCCCTTCAGTGGGAGAAGGTCCAAATCCAGCTGCAGCAAGGAGCAGTGAGTGAGTCAGAATTAATGCACTCTATCCAGTGTCTCCTAACTAGTTTTCATTAATATGCTTAATATTACCCTCTTTGTATTCTGAGTTAAAACAAAAAGAAGGCCTTTGTGGCTTATTGGTTGAACTTGTACAACTGAATCTACTCTAAAAGGTCTTTTTTCATTGGCATTATAGTACCACAGATTTCAATGTTCTTGCTGTTCTAATTTTCTTTTTTTAAAAAATATTTTTCTTTTAGTTGTAGATGGACACAATAACTTTATTTTATTTTATTTTATTTATTTATTTATTTATTTATTTATGGTGCTAAGGATCGAACCCAGTGCCTCTAATGTGCTAGGCGAGCACTCTACCACTGAGCCACAACCCCAGCCCCTCTACTAATTTTCTTCATAAGGTAATTCAAACTTAGAATAGTTACTATAGTTCCAAAGATTGATTGAGAGATGAATTCAAATTTTCTCAATGAAGCAATTATAGCAACACAGATGTAGTTAAAGATAGAATCCTGACAGTCTTGCTTCTCAATTACATTGGGCTGAAATAAGGTTTATTCATTTCAATTCCACATTTATTGGGCACTTAACTCAGCAAGTTATTGTGTTAGGTTCTATGGAGCTACAAAGTTGAACAATATATGGTAGCTACCTTCAAGGAACTTGTGGTGTTGTAAGGGGGATTGGCACATACACAAAAGAATTATAAGGAGGTATAATATAATAAGTACTACAGAAGATATAAGTACAGTGCAGGTGCACATGGAAGAAATTAACTGTGATTGGAAATATTTGGGGAAGACTTTATAGAAAAACTGACATTTAAGTTGAACTCCTATTCATTTAAATTCAAGAATCAATTTCAACATTCAAAAGTGAGGAAATGGGGCTGGGGTTGTAGCTCAGTGGTGAAGCACTTGCCTAGCATATGTGAGGCACTGGATTCGAGTCTCAGCACCACATAAAAATAAATAAATAAAATAAATGTATTGTGTCCATCTACAAGTAGAACATTTTTTTTAAAAAATGTGGGGAAATGGGGGCTGGGGTTGTAGCTCAGTGGTAGAGTGCTTGCCTAGCACATGTGAGGCACTGGATTTTAGTCTCAGCACCACATAAAAATAAATAAATAAAAGTATTGAGTCCATCTACAATTAGAACATTTTTTAAAAAACAATGTGGGGAAATAGGGGATGGGGTTGTGGCTCAGCGGTAGAGTGGTCACCTACCTAGCACATGTAGGGCGCTGGGTTCTATCCTCAGCACCACATAAAAATAAAATAAAGTTGTTGTGTCCAACTACAACTAAAACAAAATATTTTTTAAAAAGTGGGAAAATGGAGAAGGGTGTGCATTATATGTCCAAAAAACTATCCTGAGCCAAATATAAGGAGAAAGAAACATGCCATTTGTGGGGAACTGTAACCCTGCATGATTTGGTCTCAAGGGGGGACAATGGGAGAAAAAAAGATAGACTGGGGGGCTAGATATTTTTCTCTAAAGGCATTGAGTTGCCATTGGAAGATTGTCAGCAGAGGAATAAGGTTATCAGGGATGACTCAGGCTGCTTTTATATATATATATATATATATATATATATA
>NW_026000508.1:0-2496 GCF_001458135.2 Marmota marmota marmota | reverse complement strand
TACATACATACAGTAATAATGCCTGTTTTATTCTACCATTTTTCTTATCCCTACATCCCCTGCCTTCTCCTCCTTTCACTTCCATCTACCTAATCTAAGGTAACACTATTTTTTTTTGCATTACAATTCTTAATAAACATAAATGCCACACTTTTTGTATCTCTGTATATAAAGTATGTTGACACCCAATTCAAGTCTTTATACATGTACTTTGTATAATAATATCCATCACATTCCACCATCTTTGTTACTCCTCTCCCCCCTCCCTTTCCCTCCCACCCCGCTTTCCTCACACTTTCTTCAGCCATTCATCTGTTGAAGGGCACCTGGTTGGGTCCATAGTTTAGCTATTGAAAACTGAGCTATTATAAACATTGATGTGGCTGCATCACTGTAGTATATTATTTTTAAGTCCTTTGGGTACATAGCAAGGAGTAGAATAACTGGGTCAAATGGTGGCTTTATTCCAAGTTATTTGAGGAAACTTCACACTACTTTCCAGAGTAGTTGCAGAAGTTTGGAGTCTCACAGCAATGTACGAGTGTACCTCCTTCCCCACATCCTTACAGACATTTATTGTTTCTTGCATTCTTTATAATTGCCATTCGGACTGAAGGGAGATGAAATCTCAGTGTAGTTTTAGTTTACATTTTTCTAATTGTGAGAGAGGAATGGCCATATTGTTCATATATTGGTTGACCATTTGTATTTCTTCAGTGAATTATCTGTGCTATTTTTTGCCCATTTATTGGGTTATTTGGTTTTGTTGGCATTAAGTTTTATGAGGGTTTTTTTTTAATATATCCTGTAGATTAATGCTTTATCTGAGGAGCAGGTGGCAGAGATTTTCTCCCATTCTGTAGGCTCTCTTTCATGTTCTTAATTGTTTCCCTTGCTGTGAAGAAGCTTTTTAGTTTAAGGTTATCCAATTTATTGATTCTTGATTTTACTTCTTGCACTTTCAAAGTCTTGTTGAGGAAGTTGGTTCCTAAGCTGACATGATGAAGTGTTGGGTCTAACATTTTTCCTAGTAGTTGTAGGTTTTGTGATCTAATGTCTACATCTTTGATCTACTTTGAGTTGAGTTTTATGCAGGGTGAGAGATAGGAGTTCAATTTCATTCTTCTACATAAGAATTTCCAGTTTTCCAAGCACCATTTGTTGAAGAGGCTGTCTTTTCTCCGATATATGTTCATGGCAGCTCTGTCTAGTATGAGACAAATGTATGTGAGTTTGTCTCTGTGTCTTGTATTTTGTTTCATTGGTCTTCATGTCTGTTTTGGTACCAATACCTTGCTTTTTTTTGTTACTATAGCATGGTAGTGCTATTTAAGGTCTGGTATTGTGATGCCTCCTGATTCACTTTTCTCACTTTGATAGAGCTTTTGAGCATATGACCTTTTTGATAATATTAATTCTGCCTGTTCAAGAACATGGGAGATCAATCCATCTTCTAAGGTCTTCTTCAATTTCTTTTATTCTTCTCTAGTTCTCATTGTAGAGATCTTTTATCTCTTTTGTTAGACTGATGCCCAGGTATTTTACTTGAGTTTAATGTGAATGGGATAGTTTTCTTCTGGATTCATCTTTGATATATATGAACACAATAATTTATGGGTGATAGTTTTATATCCTACTACTTTGCTGAACTCATTTATGGGTTCTAGAAGTTTTCTGGTATAGTTTTTTGGGTCTTCTAACAAAGGAGCATGTCATAGGCAAATAGGGATAATTTAAACTCTTCTTTTTCTGTTTGTATCTTTTTGATTTCTTTCTCTCAACTAATTGTGCTGGGTAGAGTTTCAAATACTATGTTTAATAGAAGTGGTGAAGGAGGACGTCCCTTACTTGTTCCAGTTTTCATAGGGAATACTTGCAATTTTTCTCAATTTAGAATGATGTTGACCTTGGGCTTAGCATAGATAGCTGCTACAATGTTGAGGTATGATCCTACTATTCCTAGTTTTTCTACTGTTTTGAACATGAAGAGGTGCTGTATTTTGTCAAATGCTTTATCTGCATCTATTGAGATAATCATATGATTCTTGTCTTTAAGTCTATTGATAAGGTGTATTACATTTATTGGTTTCTGTATGTTGAACCAACCTTGTATCCCTGGTATAAAGCCCACTTGATTATGGTACAGTGTGTTTTTAATATTCTTTTGTATGCAATTTGCCAGAATCTTCGAGAAAATTTTCACATCTATGTTTATTGAGGGATATTAGTCTAAAGTTTTTTTCCTTGATGTCTCTTTGTCTGGTTTTGGAATCATAGTGATACTAGCTTCATAGAATGAGTTTGGAACTTTTGCCTCATTTTCTATTTCATGGTTTAGTTTGAGAAGGATGGTGTTAATTCTTCTTTGAAGGTCTGGTAGACCTTGAGTGAGAATCCATCTGGATTCTAAACACTGATGGAAAACAAACTGCATTCAACTCTTTACCTTACCTAATTCTAATTTGCCTCTCTCTCTTCTCTTTAGGAGAGAGCTAT
>NW_026000507.1:0-2497 GCF_001458135.2 Marmota marmota marmota | reverse complement strand
ATGTCCATTTCCTCCCAAAGTAAATCGACTCCTTGATTGAGCATTACTTGTTGAGTTATATTCATTGATGCATCAGTTTATACAGTTTACTGTGATAGCTATCATAGAAGCTATAGTTTGGTTTTATCTTTATCTTCACCGGCACTGGGATGAAGATAGGAATTCTGGCAATGATGCTAAGGAGACATTATCCTGAACAGAATTATTAAATATAATGAAAAGGAAAGGTGAAAGTAAACAAATCTGTTAACCTCCTTTAAAAACAATCCTTAATAGCTGTTTACCTAATTTAAATTAAACCATTTAAATCACGTGAATAAAAAAAAATTCGGATCCATTTTCTCATGAGTGCTCCTCATATATGAAATATGGACATACGCACATACAGACATACAACACAAAACACAAGAGTGCACACAAACGTACAACACATAAGACAATAGTAAAGGCCTTGTAGCTTTACCTAGGTGAAATCTCCATTGCAATGTTTAAAAACTCCACAGTCAAAAAATAAAACTGATCAGAAAAACATTAACCTAGGTTTGTATGAGCTCAAAAAATAAAATAGAACTTTATGATGTGGGAAAATGCAATAATAAAATAGATATTGAAAAAAGCATCCTGGTTAATCACTGTCACAGATGTAAGAATAGCCAAGCTGGAGCTCTGGATATCAGCTGTTATGGATTTGAGTCAAATCATCTTCTTTTTGATCTGTAGAAATTGCTTTGGTTAGTCTCTCTGGAATCCAAATTGGCTGCTGTTCTCCCTGTGGAAACACACAAACAGAACCCCGACTCCAGACAATCACTGTGTCAGGACCCTTCCATTGTCCTGTTAGAATATCCTTCCAAAGTACCTTAGGCTTATGTACATTTTTTGGACACATATGCCTTTCCGCAGCACTGAGCCCTGATGAATCCAAATTTAAAAAGTTTAGAGTAAAAAGCGTTATTTTAAGTTTATCTTTGGAGGATATATACCCCTTTCCAATTCCCTCTTTTTGCTTTAATAAGTACATTTTAATAGTTTGATGAGCTCTTTCAATTATGCTTTGTCCCTGTGAATTGTATGGGATTCCTGTTAAGTAAAACATTAACTGATTTTTCTTCAGGGATGATGTTCCAAAATATCCTATATGTATCCTTTGGAAACTTAAAGATCCTTTTAAATTGAAGTCTTCCAAAAGCATTTGCCTTAGTTTTTAGAATTACTTTAGTCCTTTTAATTTTTTGATGTGGTTTTAAACCAATTTTCTTTTAGTTTAACTTTTTCTAAATTGGCTCTTATCTATAAATTTTAACACCCTCATCTGAGACTTCTAATTTCTGTACCACCAGAAATTAAAGTTGATGGGATTTTTGAAAAAAAATTCTAATAATCTCCTTGTTCTTCTATTTTATCCAATATTTGACTTTAAACTTCTCTCTTCTACATTTTTCTATCTTGAATGTATGTATCTAATAGTTGTCTTAGCTTTTTGCATTTTCTATCTGAAATACCTTTACTTGACATTTTCAACCATTTTCTATCTTATTTCTATCTTCTAGTTTTTTTCCCCCCCTAAGGTTTGTACATTCACCCTTAGTTGCTTTTTTTCCTCCTAGTTTTCTTTTGTTTCCTATTTTGTGGGTTTAAAATTCTTGTCTTCCTACATCTTTTCTATCTTCATACATCTTCTCTATCTTTTTTTTAACCTTTCTGTACTTCTGTCTTTAAAGTTTTCCACTTCAAATTTTTAATCTTCTTTATCCAAATATCTTTTATCCTATTATCTTCCCATTTTTATGGGTTTTTTTAAGTAATGCTTTTAAGATTAACTAGGCTTTGAATGACGCAATCTTTCCTCTGTCATGAAGGCATCTTAACCACCTTCAATTTAACCTTTTAAAGCCTTCCAATTATCATCTATACTGTACTTTTAAATGTACTTTTTCACCACCTACAGCTTCACTCTTTTAAATGAGGCTTAGATTCTGTTTAAATCGCTTAATGTTAGTTTACATGGCTGCCCTTCAACTAAAGGCTTTTTGTTTTTTCTCCATTAAGAAGCTTTGTCTCAATCTGCCATGTACAAATATACCTTTTTCTTCTTTATTCCTTTCTCAAGCTTTTAAACTAAGTCTAGTTTCCTCAAAATCTTTTTAAATGGCATTTTACAACTTTTCACTTAACCACACAGGATTATCTCATCTAGAAACATTTCTTTTTCTTCAACTTTCATATGAAAACATATTTCCACATCTTGAATCTTTTTATATCTCTTTTTTTTAGCTGTTAACCCTTTTTAAAAATTTACATTGTGAAACAACCCTCATAAAATTTTTGAATTTAGACAAATTACTCCACTTTATTTTATTTTATTTTTTTTTTGCTTCTCCACATCTTACTTTATTCATTTTCAAAATAGGAAGCTTTTTTTTTTTTTTAGCTTGCAGGAAAGTTGTTTTACCTTCCATATTTTGTTTTTCTTTTTAATTTTTATTGTTGATTGTTC
>NW_026000506.1:0-2497 GCF_001458135.2 Marmota marmota marmota | reverse complement strand
TTAGTGTTAGTGTTTGGTTTAAGTTAAGGTTTAGGATTAGGGCTATTGCTCGGTTTTGTTTTACTGAAAGGGTTAGGGTTAGGGCTATTTTTACAATTAGCATTAGGGTTAGTGTTAGTGTTAGGCTTAGGCTTATGGTTAAGTTTAGATTTAGAGTTAGGGTTAGATCTAGGGTTAGGGCTAAGATTAAGGATAGGGCTAGGTTTAGGGCTAGGGTTAGGGTTATGTTAAGAGATAGAGTTAGAACTAGCAATAGGGCTAGTGTGAGAATTAGAGTTAGTCTTCAGGCTAAAGTTAGGGTTAGGGTTAATGACAGGGCTAGAATTAGGGCTAGGATTAGGGTTAGTGTTAGTGTTCAGCTTAAGCATAGAGTTAGAGTTGGATGTAGAATTAAGTATAGGGTAAGGGATGGTGTTACACCTAGGTTGAGAGGCAGGGTGATATTTAAAATTAGAGTTAGGACTATGGTTAGGGTTAGGGTATTGATTTATTGATTAAGGTTAGGTTTATGGCAATATAATGGCTAAGGTTTGCTTTACGGTTAGGCCTAGGATTAGAAGTATAGCTAATTTCAGGTTTAAAATTGTTTAAAGCTAGTTTGAGATTAGGATTATGGCTACATCTAGTGTAAGGTTTAGGTTAGGGTCACGTTTAGGGATAGGCATATTATTAAGATCAAGGCCTGGGTTAGGGTTTGGGATAGGTTAAGGCTTAAAGTTAGGGGTAGAATTAGCTATAGGGTTAAGGTTAGTATAATGTTAGGCTTAATATTAGGATTCATGTTAAGTTCAGGGACATGGATAGGGATAGGTTTAGAGATAGGGTTAGGTTTAGGTCTAGGGTTATCATTAGGGTTATGGTTATGGTTATTATAATGGATAGAGTTAGAGCTAGTGTTAGGGCTAGGCTTATGTTTATGATTAGGGCTAGGGTTAGGATTAGAATTAGGGTTAGGTTTAAAGCTCGGTTTTGGGCTCAGATTAGGGCTAGGTTTTGTGTTAAGTTAGTGCTAGGTTTAGGGTTATGACTAATGTAAGTACCAGCATTATGATTAGGACTAATTTTTGGGTTGAGATTAGGGCTAGGTTTAGTGTCAGGGTTAGGTTTAGGGTTAGGATGATGTTTAGAGCTAGGGTTAGTGTTAGTGTCAGAGTCAGAGTCAGGGTTAGTTTTAGGGTTTGGCTTAAAACTCTAATTAGGGCTAGGGTTAGGGGTAGTTGTATGGTTAGGTTTTGGTTAAGTTTAAGGCTTAGTGTTAGAGCTATGGCTTGGTTTTGTTTTAGGGCTAGGGCTAGGGTTAGGGCTACTTATAGGATTAGTGTTAGGCTTAGGGCTAGTGTTAGAGTTAGGCTTAGTCTTCGGGTTAGGGTTACATTTAGAGTTAGATTTTGATCTCAGGTTAGTTCTAGGGCTATGTATAGAGCAAGGGTTAGGACTAGGTTTAGGGTAATGATGTGGGATAGGTTTAGAACTAGTGAGAGGATAGTGTGAGAGTTATAATTAGTCTTATGTCTAGGGACAGGGTTAGGGATAGTGCCGGATTAGGGCTAAGATTAGGGTTAGGGTTAGTATTAGGGTTATTGATAGGGTTAGCGTTAGGATTAAGGCTAGGTTTAGGGCTAGGATAAGGACTGGAGTTTTTTAGGGTTAGAACTTGGATTAGGGATAGGGCTAATGTCAGGTCTAGGGTTAGGTTTGAGGATAGTTTTAGGGTTATGTTTGTTGCTACGTCTAATGTAAGGGTTAGGTTAGGGTAAGGTTCAGGTTTAGAGCTAGGGAAATTATTAGGGTCAGAGTCAGGGTTAGAGTTTGGTTGAGTTTAGGGTTTAGGGTTTAGGGCTTCAATTAGCATTAGTGTCCAGGTTAGGGTAATGATAGGGTTTTGTTTAGTGTTCAGGTTAGGTTTAGGGTAATTGATAGGGTTATGTTTAGCGATAAGGTTAGCGTTAGGCCTAGGGTTAGCATTAGGGTAGGGGTAATGGTTAGGATAATGGATAGGGTTACAGCTAAGGATAGGGCTAGTGTTATGGTTAGGAATAGTTCTTGAGTTAGGTTTATGGTTAGGGTTAGAACTAAAGGTTAGTGTTAGTGTTATGTTTAGCATAAGGGTTAGGTTTTGAGCTAGGGTTAGGCCTAGGGCGAGGTTTAGGTCTAGAATTAGGTCTAGGGATAAGATTACAGTATAATTAGGGTTAGAATTAGGATTAGGGCTAGTGTCATCATTAGGGGTATGGTTAGGGTTAGAGTAATGGATATGGCTAGATGTAGGTATAGGGTTATGGTTAGTGTTAGATTGAGTTTTAGGTTTAGGGTTAGGGCTATGGTTATTTTTATGTTTATGGAAAGGGTTAGGGTGTGAGCTAGTGTTAGGTCTATGTCGAGTCTGAGGTTTATGGTTAGATCTAGGGTTAGTTTTCCAATTAGAATTAGAGTTATGGTTAGGCCTAGGGTTATCAATAGGTTCAGGGTTAGGTTTAGGGTAATGGGTAGGTTTAGA
>NW_026000505.1:0-2497 GCF_001458135.2 Marmota marmota marmota | reverse complement strand
GCTTGAGCCACATCCCCAGTCCTCATGTTGATATATTAATATTTTTCATGAATTCAAAATGAAGATCAAAATTTTTCTATCAACCATGATTTTATGGTAATTTTCAGTCAACATTCCATTGACCTTGGCCCCCAGGACCCTTTTACCTTGTCTGTGTCACTAGAGATTTTTCTTTCACAGAATTTCATCTGCACAAGACATGTCACCTACACTCTGTCCTGTGGGTCTTCTAATGTAAGCAGAATGATTTTGAAATTCTATCTGTTGGCTTTCTATCAGATGTTTAGGCTGCGTGATGAACAATCCTGTGATGCATTTTCATTTATGAATTACTGTGTAATTCTCTTGGACAATTCACTAAGGATACCTCACTCAAGAAAGTTTGTTAATTTTGTATGCTAACAGGATGGCAAATCTTCTTTCAAAGTGGCTGCCTTCTTCCAGGACTGTGTCAGAGTCCACCTACTTTATATGCTGCCAGTAGGTGGTAGGTCACCCCATGCACTCAGTTTTTTTTTTTTTTTGGCATAGGATAATATGACGATCTAATTTTGCATTTTTTAGAGTCATATTAAATATATCAGTGTGTTTATTGGCTATTTACATATTTTCTTTGATGATGTAATGAATTTTTTGAAGTGATAAAGTATAAAGCATTTTTCTTCTTTAATTCAATAATCCTGGGCCACTTTAATTGCCTTGCTTCTCATTTTTTTCTTAAATCTTTTAATTTTCCTTTGTGACACTGCAGAATGAGCCCAGGGGCACACATACCACTGAGCTACATCTCCAAACTATTCTTTTACTTTTTATCTTGGGACAAGGTCTAATTTAAGTTGCTGAGGCTGGCCTCAAACTTGCAATCCTCCTGCCTCAGCTTCCGTGTTGCCTGGATGGCCAACGAGCATAACCTGCCTGGTTTCTTTAATCTTATACTGGCCTGGTTTTGACCTTGTCTCCCAGGTGCGAATAGAGAAAGTAGCTGGAGTGAAACTTGGAAAGACGATATCACTCTAGGACACTAGAGGGCGCCGTGGGTCGGGCTCCGGGAGAGAAGATCTGCCGGGAAGCACAGCTTGGGCCCTGGGTCCCCTTAATCCATGGTCGCCTCATCAGGTGGCAGCTCACCTGCATGAGAGCCGCGCCCCCGGTGATGGAGTGACCGGAGAGCTGAGGCTGCCCAGCCCCGTCCTGTAGAGCAGCCCGGCTGAATGCAGCAGGCCGGGGATCCTCTCTTGCTCCCTGACCAGGTGACTGTGTGGGGAATGGCTGGGCTGGGTGGGGAGGGCAACGCTGAAGCTCCGCCCCTCGCCCGTTTGGAGGGCCACTTCTCTGCCCAGTGACTTCTGGGGGACCATCACCCTCCCCTGTAGCCCAGGGCCCCGGCCAGCTGGGTCCAGCGTCACCACTTCCCCAAACCTCCAGGCCTAACAGGTCACTGGCTCTGGGATCCAGATCCCTGCCAGATTCTCAGCCTCCCTGGTTGGAGACAGGCTGCTCGCACCAGCGCAGGGGGCCAGCCTGAGCGCAGAGCCTGCTCTTCCTGTGCTCTGGGGAGCAGCAGCCACTTCCACAGGGACACAGCCTGCTGAGTGACACACACACCCTGGCTCAGCCTCGCCCTTTGCTCCTGGACCCTCTGATAGACCCAACCTGATTTTCTCTCAAAATTGGGAGCCATCTCCCCACAAAGCCATGAAAAGACAATTTTGGCTTTACTATAAATTACTGCAAATTCGGAACCTGCTTGGAATGCCTGCCCATGCCTTGAACTCACCCATGCCTGGCTCTCTGACCAGATAGCAGCCCTCTCTGAAACTTTATTGACACCTCATAAATATTGGCCTTCCCTGGCCAGACAATGACCCTCTCTGAGGCTCTAATGGTCCTCATAAATTCTGATGTTGGGGCCAGCAAAAAATGTAAACTACCATTAGTGTGATGCTTGTCAGAGTTCTGTTATCTGTAACCCCCCTTTGTGTAACTTTCTGGGCTATAAAGCTGGGCTGCTGTCTTGTTCCCGCGGTTTTGGGAGGGAGAGGCAGCCCGGCCGGTCGAAATAATAAGCTTGCTTTAATTTGATTTTAATTGGAGTCAGTGGTCTTTTCTTGCATCCTGGTCTAACAAGACCAGACACAGGTACATCCGTGGGGTGGGCTGTTACAGCACTGGCATGGTGTGCTTCTCTACTGTGCACTGAAGACCTATCAGACATCACAGAGGGCACAGCTAAGAGGCTCCTCCTGTACCACTCACCCAAACATGCCTGTTTTCATTTGCTTGATTATCTAGGTTCTGTACTTACAAATAAAACTCTAGTTTCCTTTTGTTTCTTGAAATTTTATTCTCATTTGGACCAGGGACCTATCAGTCCTATTCAAATTTGCCATCTGAAGATTTTTCTTTGGTGCCTTTCTTAGTTGGGACAGAGATACTCTTTAAACCATTCCAAATTCTTCTTACAAAGCAGTTCTGGAAGCTTCTGAGCCACATCATC